>NC_082709.1:107953903-108216384 GCF_030144855.1 Hypanus sabinus
CAGACTGGCAGTGGATGAAGAATGAAGGAGCATCGCCTGCAAAAGGAACCGTAAAAATGTGGCAGAGTTTAGCAGCTGAGAAAGAATGATCCAGTGTATTTAAGCACACAAGTATCCCATGTGATACAATCTGGCATCCCTCAAACATTCCCTCAAGCCACCTGTGGGCAAGCTACATCATGTACAGAATAAGCTGTGCATAACATCAGAAGATTGTACTGTTGCCTAAATACACAGTACAAAATATTCCTTCCTTCACTCTGTGTTTCTCAGGTCCTTTGAAAGTTGTTTTCACCAGAACAAAGGCTGTGTTGGCACATTGAGGCCCATGGTAAAATTCCATCATTGAGTCTGCCTTTGCAGATAGATGCCACAGAAGATAAGAGAAAGGGTCCACGTTCTCTTGGTCTTGCAGCTCAGCCCTAATGGGTAGCAGAGCAGGTTCTATGGGCCAGTTAGCTACTACTCCTCCTAATGCTCCACAAGGATGTGAGGGTATGAATGTACATACACTTATAGCTTTCTGTATGCCGTCTCTTTGACTGTACCATCACTTGATGTCTCCATTATATCGTCATCATAACAGAATACACCACTCTGGTAATGTTTAGTCTTTGCCACTTCACTGTGACACCAATGTCAGATATGCTCTTGAGAAGTAAAACATGGAGCATGAAAATCCGGTCTCACCAACATAAAAGAGAACAGAATGAAGAATAATTAACTACTGGTGCAGGAATTCTGAAATAAAAATAGAAATATTGGAAACGCATTATTTACAACCTTGGAGGCACAAGAGACTGTAGATTCTGTAATCTGGAGCAAAAAGCAAACTGCTGAGTCCCTCCAGAAGTCTGTTTTGCGATCTGAAAGTTTGACTCTGAATCTGGAGCTGCAGAGTGTTTCCAGCACTTTCTGTTTACTATTTGAAGAGATTGGATACAGCTTCAATGGGACGGGCATCTGAGTTGTCTCAGGTCAGAACATCCACGTTTTTCCGGGGAGGAATGTGTTTGCATTCAGTCACTGCATTCAGGGATCTGCCAATATCAAGCTTTTCCCTTGACCAAATCCTCTGAGCAGAGATCAGACCCAAAAAATACAACAAAAGACAAAAAATATCTAGAGACTGGAATGGTTAGTTTCGGTTTTGCTTTATAATTGACGCATGTAGTGAGGTACAGGGAAAAGCTGGTCTTGTAGTGAGGTACAGGGAAAAGCTGGTCTTGCATTCTGTTCAAATGGAAAAAATTTCTCAGGCAGAGAGTGGTGGATGGCTGGAATTCTTGACACAGACGGCTGTGCAAGTCAAGCCATTTTTAAGGTGGATAATTAATCAGGGTGTCAGATGTTTCAAGGGAGAAGGAGCAAGAATGGGGTTGAGAGATAGAATAATGCAGCCATGATGTAATAGCGGAGCAGATGAGATGGGCTGAGTGGTGTTATTCTGCAGGCAGGTCCTCAGCTCCTATGAGCAAGTCATTGCACAGTGTGTGGAGGGAGAGCAAGTAATACAAAACAATGCAGACTGAAGTGTGACAGCTAAAGAGAAAGTGCAAAATGCAAGATCAGCAACTCCTGGAAAGCAGGAGGTCGCTAGACGTGTAGGAAGAGTGAAAAGAACAGTGTTAGGCATTCTCACAGGCAGGGAATTTAGATTTAATGGAACAGAACAATTGAAATGGAAGTAATGAATGGATCCGCAGGAATCGGTTTGCAATGAGACGCCACACACCAGTGTTGTCTTACAAACTGGAAAAAGCTGGAAATACTCGAGAAGTCACAGAGTGACTGTGGAGAGGAAATTACTGTCCTTCCCCTGAACAGGTCAGGTAGTGACTGTGGAGAGGAAATTACTGTCCTTCCCTGAACAGGTCAGGGAGTGACTGTGGAGAGGAAATTACTGTCCTTCACTTTGAACAGGTCAGGGAGTGACTGTGGAGAGGAAATTACTGTCCTTCCCCTGAACAGGTCAGGGAGTGACTGTGGAGAGGAAATTACTGTCCATCACCCTGACCAGGTCCTGTTGTGACTGTGGAGAGGAAATTACTGTCCTTCACATTGAACAGGTCAGGGAGTGATGTGGAGAGGAAATTACTGTCCTTCGCCTTCAACAGGTCACAGAGTGACTGTGGAGAAGAAGTTACTTAACTTCACCCTGAACAGGTCAAGTAGTGACTGTGGAGAGGAAATTACTGTCCTTCACCCTGAAATGGTCAGCGAGTGATTTGGAGATGAAGTTACAGTCCTTCACCTTGAGCAGGAAACAGTGTGACTGTGAAAAGGAAATTACAGTCCTTCACCTTGAACAGGTCAGGGAATGACTGTGGAGAGGAAATAGCAGACGTTCAACCTGAGCAGGTCAGGTAGTGATTTTGGAGAAAAATTACTGTCCTTCACCCTGAAAAGGTCATAGATTGACTGGGGAGAGGAAATTACTGTCATTCTCCCTGACCAGGTGAGGTAGTGAATGTGGAGAGGAAATTATACTTCTTCACCTTGAAGAGGTCACGGTATGACTGTGGAGAGGAAATTACTGTCCATCACACTGAACAGGTCAAGGAGTGCATGTGGAGAAGATATTACTGAACTTCACCTGGAACAGGTCAGGTAGTGAATGTGGAGAGGAAATTACTGTCCTTCACCCTGAACAATTAACGGTGTGACTATGGAGAGAATATTACTGTACTTCACTCTCAACAGGTCTAGAGTGACTGTGGAAAGGAAATTACTGTTCTTCACACCGAACAGGTCAGGGTGTGACTGTTGAGAGAAAGTTACTGTCCTTCACATGAACAGGTCAGGGTGTGACTGTGGAGAGGAAATTACTGTCCTTCACCTGAACAGATCATAGAGTGACTGTGAAGAGGAAATCACAGTCCTTCACCTGAACAGGTAACGGTGTGACTGTGGAAAGGAAATTACTGTTCTTCACACCAAACAGGTCAGGGTGTGACTGTTGAGAGAAAGTTACTCTCCTTCACCCTGATCAGGTCAGGAAGTGACTGTGGAGAGGAAATTACTGTCCTTCACCCTGAGCAGGTCAGGGAGTAACAGTTGAGAGGAAATTACAGTTCTTCACACTGAACAGGTCAGGTAATGACTGAGGAGAGGAAATTACTGTCCTTCACCTGAACAGGTCAGGGTGTGACTGGGGAGAGGAAATTACTGTCCTTCACCTGAACAGGTAACAGTGTGACTGTGGTGAGGAAATTATTGTACTTCACTCTCAACAGGTCTAGAGTGACTGTGGAAAGGAAATTACTGTTCTTCACACCAAACAGGTCAGGGTGTAACAGTTGAGAGGAAATTATAGCCCTTCACCTGAACAGGTCAGGGAGTCACTGTGGAAAGAATATTACCGTCCTTCACACCGAACAGGTCAGGATGTGACAGTTGAGAGGAAATTACAGTTCTTCACACTGAACAGGTCAGGTAATGACTGCGGAGAGGAAATTACTGTCCTTCACCTGAACAGGTCAGGGTGTGACTGGAGAGAGGAAATTACTGTCCTTCACACTGAACAGGTCAGGTAGTGACTATGGAGAGGGGATTACTGTTCTTCACCTTGAACAGATCAGAGAGTGACTGTGGAGAAGAAATTACTGTCCATCACCATGAACAGGTCAGGGTTTGACTCTGGAGAGGAAATTACAGTCCTTCACCCAGAACAAGACACGGTGTGACTGCGGAGAAGAACTTACTGTCCTTCACCCTGAACAGGTCATGGAGTGAATGTGGAGAGGAAATTACTGTCCTTCACCCTGAAATGGTCAGTGAGTGACTTTGGAGATGAAGTTACAGTCCTTCACCTTGAACAGGTCAGGGAGTGACTGTGCAGAGGAAATAGCAGTCGTTCAACCTGAGCAGGTCAGGTAGTGATTTTGGAGAAAAATTACTGTTCTTCACCCTGAAAAGGTCATAGATTGACTGGGAAGAGGAAATTACTGTCATTCTCCCTGACCAGGTGAGGTAGTGAATGTGGAGAGGAAATTATACTTCTTCACCTTGAAGAGGTCACGGTATGACTGTGGAGAGGAAATTACTGTCCATCACACTGAACAGGTCAAGGAGTGCATGTGGAGAAGATATTACTGAACTTCACCTGGAACAGGTCAGGTAGTGAATGTGGAGAGGAAATTACTGTTCTTCACACCGAACAGGTCAGGGTGTGACTGTGGAGAGGAAATTACTGTCCTTCACCTGAACAGATCATAGAGTGACTGTGAAGAGGAAATCACAGTCCTTCACCTGAACAGGTAACGGTGTGACTGTGGTGAGGAAATTACTGTACTTCACTCTCAACAGGTCTAGAGTGACTGTGGAAAGGAAATTACTGTTCTTCACACCGAACAGGTCAGGGTGTGACTGTTGAGAGAAAGTTACTCTCCTTTACCCTGATCAGGTCAGGAAGTGAATGAGGAGAGGAAATTACTGTCCTTCAACTTGAACAGATCATAGAGTGACTGTGGAGAAGAAATTACAGTCCTTCACCCTGAGCAGGTCAGGTAGTGATTTTGGAGAAAAATTACTGTTCTTCACCCAGAAAAGGTCATAGATTGACTGGGGAGAGGAAATTACTGTCATTCTCCCTGACCAGGTGAGGCAGTGAATGTGGAGAGGAAATTATACTTCTTCACCTTGAAGAGGTCACGGTATGACTGTGGAGAGGAAATTACTGTCATTCTCCCTGACCAGGTGAGGTAGTGAATGTGGAGAGGAAATTATACTTCTTCACCTTGAAGAGGTCACGGTATGACTGTGGAGAGGAAATTACTGTCCATCACACTGAACAGGTCAAGGAGTGCATGTGGAGAAGATATTACTGAACTTCACCTGGAACAGGTCAGGTAGTGAATGTGGAGAGGAAATTACTGTCCTTCACCCTGAACAATTAACGGTGTGACTATGGAGAGAATATTACTGTACTTCACTCTCAACAGGTCTAGAGTGACTGTGGAAAGGAAATTACTGTTCTTCACACCGAACAGGTCAGGGTGTGACTGTTGAGAGAAAGTTACTGTCCTTCACATGAACAGGTCAGGGTGTGACTGTGGAGAGGAAATTACTGTCCTTCACCTGAACAGATCATAGAGTGACTGTGAAGAGGAAATCACAGTCCTTCACCTGAACAGGTAACGGTGTGACTGTGGTGAGGAAATTACTGTACTTCACTCTCAACAGGTCTAGAGTGACTGTGGAAAGGAAATTACTGTTCTTCACACCAAACAGGTCAGGGTGTGACTGTTGAGAGAAAGTTACTCTCCTTCACCCTGATCAGGTCAGGGTGTAACAGTTAATAGCAAATAACAGTCCTTCACCTGTACAGGTCAGGAAGTGACAGTGGAGAAGAACTTACTGTCCTTCACCCTGAACAGATCAGGGATTAACAGTTGACAGGAAATTACAGTTCTTCACCCCGAATATGTCAGGTAGTGACAGTGGAGAGGAAATTACTGTCCTTCACCTGAACAGGTCACGGAGTGACTGTTTAGAAGAAATTACTGTCCTTCAACCTGACCAGGTCACGTTGTGACTGTGTAGAGGAGATTACTGTCGTTCACCTTGAACCGGTCAGGGTTTGACTCTGGAGAGGAAATTACAGTCCTTCACCCAGAACAAGACACGGTGTGACTGCGTAAAGGAAATTACTATCCTTCACCCTAAACAGGTCAGGGTGTAACAGTTGATAGCAAATTACAGTCCTTCACCTGAACAGATCAGGGATTAACAGTTGAGAGGAAATTACAGTTCTTCACCCCGAATATGTCAGGTAGTGACTGTGGAGAGGAAATTACTGTCCTTCACCCTTAACAGGTCAGGTAGTGACTGTGGAGAGGAAATTACGGTACTTCACCCTTAACAGGTCAGGTATTGACATCGGAGAGGAAATTACAGTCCTTCTCCTTGAACAGGTCAGGGAGTGACCGTGGAGAGGAAATTACAGTCCTTCACCTTGAACAGGTCAGGGTGTGACTGTGGAGAGGAAATTACAGTCCTTCACCTTGAACAGGTCCGGGTATGACTGCGGAAAGGAAATAACTGTCCTTCACCCTGAACAGGTCAGGGAGAGACAGTGGAGTGGGTATTACTATCCTTCACCCTGAACTGGTCAGGGTGCAACAGTTGATAGCAAATTACAGTCATTCACCTGAACAGGTCAGGGAGTGACAGTTGAGAGGAAATTACTGTCCTTCACTATTAACAGGTCAGGTAGTGAATGTGGAGAGGAAATTACTGTACTTCACCCTTAACAGGTCAGGTAGTGACTGTGGAGAATTAATTACTGTCCTTCACCCTGAACAGGTCATATATTGACTGTGGAGAGGAAATTACAGTCCTTCACCCTGAACAGGTCACAGAGTGACTGTGGAGAAGAAATTACTGTCCTTCACCCTGACCAGGTCACGTTGTGACTGTGTAGAGGAGATTACTGTCGTTCACCTTGAACAGGTCAGGGTTTGACTCTGGAGAGGAAATTACAGTCCTTCACCCAGAACAAGACACGGTGTGACTGAGGAGAGGAAATTACTATCCTTCACCCTCAACAGGTCAGGGTGTAATAGTTGATCGCAAATTACAGTCCATCACCTGAACAGGTCAGGGAGTGACAGTGGAGAAGAACTTACTGTCCTTCACCCTGAACAGGTCAGGGTGTAACAGTTGAGAGGAAATTACAGTTCTTCACCCCGAATATGGCAGGTAGTGACTGTGCAGAGGAAATTACTGTCCTTCACCTTGAACAGGTCATAGATTGACTGGGGAGAAAAAATTACTGTCCTTCACCCTGACCAGGTCAAGTAGTGAATGTGGAGAGGAAATTACTGTCCTTCAACCTGACCAGGTTAAGTAGTGAATGTGGAGAGGAAATTACTGTCCTTCACACCGAACAGGTCAGGGTGTAACAGTTGAGAGGAAATTATAGCCCTTCACCTGAACAGGTCAGGGAGTCACTGTGGAAAGAATATTACCGTCCTTCACACCGAACATGTCAGGATGTGACAGTTGAGAGGAAATTACAGTTCTTCACACTGAACAGGTCAGGTAGTGACTGCGGAGAGGAAATTACTGTCCTTCACCTGAGCAGGTCAGGGTTTGACCCTGGAGAGGAAATTACAGTCCTTCACCTTGAACAAGACCCGGTGTGACTGCGGAAAGGAAATTACTATCCTTCACCCTAAACAGGTCAGGGTGTAACAGTTGACAGCAAATTACAGTCCTTCACCTGAACAGGTCAGGGATTATCAGTTGAGAGGAAATTACAGTTCTTCGCCCCGAATATGTCAGGTAGTGACAGTGGAGAGGAAATTACTGCCCTTCACCTGAACAGGTCAGGGAGTGACAGTGGAGAGGATATTACTATCCTTCACCCTGAACAGGTCCGGGTGTGACTGTAGAGAAGAAATTATTGTCCTTCATCCTGAATAGGTCATAGATTGACTGGGGAGAAAAAATTACTGTCCTTCACCCTGACCAGGTCAATTAGTGAATGTGGAGAGGAAATTACTGTCCTTCACACTGAACAGGTCAGGCATTGACATCGGAGAGGAAATTACAGTCCTTCTCCTTGAACAGGTCAGGGAGTGACCGTGGAGAGGAAATTACAGTCCTTCACCTTGAACAGGTCAGGGAGTGACCGTGGAGAGGAAATTACAGTCCTTCACCTTGAACAGGTCAGGGTGTGACTGCGGAAAGGAAATTACTGTCCTTCACCCTGAACAGGTCAGGTAGAGACAGTGGAGTGGGTATTACTATCCTTCACCCTGAACAGGTCAGGGGGTAACAGTTGATAGCAAATTACAGTCATTCACCTGAACAGGTCAGGGAGTGACAGTGTAGTGGAAATAACTGTCCTTCAGCCTGAACAGGTCAGGGAGTGACAGTGGAGAGGATATTACTATCCTTCACCCTGAACTGGTCAGGGTACAACAGTTGATAGCAAATTACAGTCATTCACCTGAACAGGTCAGGGAGTGACAGTGTAGTGGAAATTCCTGTCCTTAACCTTGAGCAGCTCATATTTTGACTGTAGAGAAGAAATTATTGACCTTCATCCTGAATAGGTCATAGATTGACTGGGGAGAAAAAATTACTGTCCTTCACCCTGACCAGGGCAATTAGTGAATGTGGAGAGGAAATTACGGTCCTTCACCCTTAACAGGTCAAGTATTGACATCGGAGAGGAAATTACAGTCCTTCTCCTTGAACAGGTCAGGGAGGGACCGTGGAGAGGAAATTACAGTCCTTCACCTTGAACAGGTCAGGGTGTGACTGTGGAGAGGAAATTACAGTCCTTCACCTTGAACAGGTCCGGGTATGACTGCGGAAAGGAAATAACTGTCCTTCACCCTGAACAGGTCAGGGAGAGACAGTGGAGTGGGTATTACTATCCTTCACCCTGAACTGGTCAGGGTGCAACAGTTGATAGCAAATTACAGTCATTCACCTGAACAGGTCAGGGAGTGACAGTGTAGTGGAAATAACTGTCCTTCACCCCGAACAGGTCAGCTAGTGAATGTGGAGAGGAAATTACTGTCCTTCACTATTAACAGGTCAGGTAGTGAATGTGGAGAGGAAATTACTGTACTTCACCCTTAACAGGTCAGGTAGTGACTGTGGAGAATTAATTATTGTCCTTCACCCTGAACAGGTCATATATTGACTGTGGAGAGGAAATTACAGTCCTTCACCCTGAACAGGTCACGGAGTGACTGTGGAGAAGAAATTACTGTCCTTCACCCAGAACAAGACACGGTGTGACTGAGGAGAGGAAATTACTATCCTTCACCCTCAACAGGTCAGGGTGTAACAGTTGATAGCAAATTACAGTCCATCACCTGAACAGGTCAGGGAGTGACAGTGGAGAAGAACTTACTGTCCTTCACCCTGAACAGGTCCGGGGGTAACAGTAGAGAGGAAATTACAGTTCTTCACCCCGAATATGGCAGGTAGTGACGGTGGAGAGGAAATTACTGTCCTTCACCTTGAACAGGTCATAGATTGACTGGGGAGAAAAAATTACTGTCCTTCACCCTGACCAGGTCAAGTAGTGAATCTGGAGAGGAAATTACTGTCCTTCACCCATAACAGGTCAGGTAGTGACCTTGGAGAGGAAATTACTGTCCTTCACACTGAACAGGTCAGGTAGTGACTGTGGAGAGGAAATTACTGTCCTTCACCTGAACAGGTACGGGTATGACTGCGGAAAGGAAATTACTCTCCTTCACCCTAAACAGGTCAGGGTGTAACAGTTGATAGCAAATTACAGTCCTTCACCTGAACAGGTCAGGGATTATCAGTTGAGAGGAAATTACAGTTCTTCGCCCCGAATATGTCAGGTAGTGACAGTGGAGAGGAAATTACTGTCCTTCACACTGCACAGGTCAGGGAGTGACAGTGGAGAGGATATTACTATCCTTCACCCTGAACAGGTCAGGGTGTAACAGTTAATAGCAAATAACTGTCCTTCACCTGTACAGGTCAGGTAGTGACAGTGGAGAAGAACTTACTGTCCTTCACCCTGAACAGATCAGGGATTAATAGTTGAGAGGAAATTACAGTTCTTCACCCCGAATATGTCAGTTAGTGACAGTGGAGAGGAAATTACTGTCCTTCACCTGAACAGGTCCGGGTGTGACTGTAGAGAAGAAATTATTGTCCTTCATCCTGAATAGGTCATATATTGACTGGGGAGAAAAAATTACTGTCCTTCACCCTGACCAGGTCAATTAGTGAATGTGGAGAGGAAATTACTGTCCTTCACCCTTAACAGGTCAGGTAGTGACTGTGGAGAGGAAATTACGGTCCTTCACCCTTAACAGGTCAGGTATTGACATCAGAGAGGAAATTACAGTCCTTCTCCTTGAACAGGTCAGGGAGTGACCGTGGAGAGGAAATTACAGTCCTTCACCTTGAACAGGTCAGGGTGTGACTGTGGAGAGGAAATTACAGTCCTTCACCTTGAACAGGTCCGGGTATGACTGCGGAAAGGAAATAACTGTCCTTCACCCTGAACATGTCAGGGAGAGACAGTGGAGTGGGTATTACTATCCTTCACCCTGAACTGGTCAGGGTGCAACAGTTGATAGCAAATTACAGTCATTCACCTGAACAGGTCAGGGAGTGACAGTGTAGTGGAAATAACTGTCCTTCACCCTGAACAGGTCAGGGAGAGACAGTGGAGTGGATATTACTCTCCTTCACCCTGAACAGGTCAGGGAGTGACAGTGTAGTGGAAATTACTGTCCTTCACCTTGAGCAGCTCATATTTTGACTGTAGAGAAGAAATTATTGTCCTTCATCCTGAATAGATCATAGATTGACTGGGGAGAAAAAATTAATGTCCTTCACCCTGACCAGGTCAATTAGTGAATGTGGAGAGGAAATTACTGTCCTTCACCCTTAACAGGTCTGGTAGAGACTGTGGAGAGGAAATTACTGTCCTTCACCCTGAACAGGTCATATATTGACTGTGGAGAGGAAATTACAGTCCTTCACCCTGAACAGGTCACGGAGTGACTGTGGAGAAGAAATTACTGTCCTTCACCCTGACCAGGTCACGTTGTGACTGTGTAGAGGAGATTACTGTCGTTCACCTGAACAGGTCCGGGTGTGACTGTAGAGAAGAAATTATTGTCCTTCATCCTGAATAGGTCATATATTGACTGGGGAGAAAAAATTACTGTCCTTCACCCTGACCAGGTCAATTAGTGAATGTGGAGAGGAAATTACTGTCCTTCACCCTTAACAGGTCAGGTAGTGACTGTGGAGAGGAAATTACGGTCCTTCACCCTTAACAGGTCAGGTATTGACATCAGAGAGGAAATTACAGTCCTTCTCCTTGAACAGGTCAGGGAGTGACCGTGGAGAGGAAATTACAGTCCTTCACCTTGAACAGGTCAGGGTGTGACTGTGGAGAGGAAATTACAGTCCTTCACCTTGAACAGGTCCGGGTATGACTGCGGAAAGGAAATAACTGTCCTTCACCCTGAACATGTCAGGGAGAGACAGTGGAGTGGGTATTACTATCCTTCACCCTGAACTGGTCAGGGTGCAACAGTTGATAGCAAATTACAGTCCATCACCTGAACAGGTCAGGGAGTGACAGTGGAGAAGAACTTACTGTCCTTCACCCTGAACAGCTCAGGGTGTAACAGTTGAGAGGAAATTACAGTTCTTCACCCCGAATATGGCAGGTAGTGACTGTGCAGAGGAAATTACTGTCCTTCACCTTGAACAGGTCATAGATTGACTGGGGAGAAAAAATTACTGTCCTTCACCCTGACCAGGTCAAGTAGTGAATCTGGAGAGGAAATTACTGTCCTTCACCCATAACAGGTCAGGTAGTGACCTTGGAGAGGAAATTACTGTCCTTCACACTGAACAGGTCAGGTAGTGACTGTGGAGAGGAAATTACTGTCCTTCACCTGAACAGGTACGGGTATGACTGCGGAAAGGAAATTACTCTCCTTCACCCTAAACAGGTCAGGGTGTAACAGTTGATAGCAAATTACAGTCCTTCACCTGAACAGGTCAGGGATTATCAGTTGAGAGGAAATTACAGTTCTTCGCCCCGAATATGTCAGGTAGTGACAGTGGAGAGGAAATTACTGTCCTTCACACTGCACAGGTCAGGGAGTGACAGTGGAGAGGATATTACTATCCTTCACCCTGAACAGGTCAGGGTGTAACAGTTAATAGCAAATTACAGTCCTTCACCTGAACAGGTCAGGGATTATCAGTTGAGAGGAAATTACAGTTCTTCGCCCCGAATATGTCAGGTAGTGACAGTGGAGAGGAAATTACTGTCCTTCACACTGCACAGGTCAGGGAGTGACAGTGGAGAGGATATTACTATCCTTCACCCTGAACAGGTCAGGGTGTAACAGTTAATAGCAAATAACTGTCCTTCACCTGTACAGGTCAGGTAGTGACAGTGGAGAAGAACTTACTGTCCTTCACCCTGAACAGATCAGGGATTAATAGTTGAGAGGAAATTACAGTTCTTCACCCCGAATATGTCAGTTAGTGACAGTGGAGAGGAAATTACTGTCCTTCACCTGAACAGGTCCGGGTGTGAATGTAGAGAAGAAATTATTGTCCTTCATCCTGAATAGGTCATATATTGACTGGGGAGAAAAAATTACTGTCCTTCACCCTGACCAGGTCAATTAGTGAATGTGGAGAGGAAATTACTGTCCTTCACCCTTAACAGGTCAGGTAGTGACTGTGGAGAGGAAATTACGGTCCTTCACCCTTAACAGGTCAGGTATTGACATCAGAGAGGAAATTACAGTCCTTCTCCTTGAACAGGTCAGGGAGTGACCGTGGAGAGGAAATTACAGTCCTTCACCTTGAACAGGTCAGGGTGTGACTGTGGAGAGGAAATTACAGTCCTTCACCTTGAACAGGTCCGGGTATGACTGCGGAAAGGAAATAACTGTCCTTCACCCTGAACATGTCAGGGAGAGACAGTGGAGTGGGTATTACTATCCTTCACCCTGAACTGGTCAGGGTGCAACAGTTGATAGCAAATTACAGTCATTCACCTGAACAGGTCAGGGAGTGACAGTGTAGTGGAAATAACTGTCCTTCACCCTGAACAGGTCAGGGAGAGACAGTGGAGTGGATATTACTCTCCTTCACCCTGAACAGGTCAGGGAGTGACAGTGTAGTGGAAATTACTGTCCTTCACCTTGAGCAGCTCATATTTTGACTGTAGAGAAGAAATTATTGTCCTTCATCCTGAATAGATCATAGATTGACTGGGGAGAAAAAATTAATGTCCTTCACCCTGACCAGGTCAATTAGTGAATGTGGAGAGGAAATTACTGTCCTTCACCCTTAACAGGTCTGGTAGAGACTGTGGAGAGGAAATTACTGTCCTTCACCCTGAACAGGTCATATATTGACTGTGGAGAGGAAATTACAGTCCTTCACCCTGAACAGGTCACGGAGTGACTGTGGAGAAGAAATTACTGTCCTTCACCCTGACCAGGTCACGTTGTGACTGTGTAGAGGAGATTACTGTCGTTCACCTGAACAGGTCCGGGTGTGACTGTAGAGAAGAAATTATTGTCCTTCATCCTGAATAGGTCATATATTGACTGGGGAGAAAAAATTACTGTCCTTCACCCTGACCAGGTCAATTAGTGAATGTGGAGAGGAAATTACTGTCCTTCACCCTTAACAGGTCAGGTAGTGACTGTGGAGAGGAAATTACGGTCCTTCACCCTTAACAGGTCAGGTATTGACATCAGAGAGGAAATTACAGTCCTTCTCCTTGAACAGGCCAGGGAGTGACCGTGGAGAGGAAATTACAGTCCTTCACCTTGAACAGGTCAGGGTGTGACTGTGGAGAGGAAATTACAGTCCTTCACCTTGAACAGGTCCGGGTATGACTGCGGAAAGGAAATAACTGTCCTTCACCCTGAACATGTCAGGGAGAGACAGTGGAGTGGGTATTACTATCCTTCACCCTGAACTGGTCAGGGTGCAACAGTTGATAGCAAATTACAGTCATTCACCTGAACAGGTCAGGGAGTGACAGTGTAGTGGAAATAACTGTCCTTCACCCTGAACAGGTCAGGGAGAGACAGTGGAGTGGATATTACTCTCCTTCACCCTGAACAGGTCAGGGAGTGACAGTGTAGTGGAAATTACTGTCCTTCACCTTGAGCAGCTCATATTTTGACTGTAGAGAAGAAATTATTGTCCTTCATCCTGAATAGACCATAGATTGACTGGGGAGAAAAAATTAATGTCCTTCACCCTGACCAGGTCAATTAGTGAATGTGGAGAGGAAATTACTGTCCTTCACCCTTAACAGGTCTGGTAGAGACTGTGGAGAGGAAATTACAGTCCTTCACCCTGAACAGGTCACGGAGTGACTGTGGAGAAGAAATTACTGTCCTTCACCCTGACCAGGTCACGTTGTGACTGTGTAGAGGAGATTACTGTCGTTCACCTTGAACAGGTCAGGGTTTGACTCTGCAGAGATAATTACAGTCCTTCACCCAGAACAAGACACGGTGTGACTGAGGAGAGGAAATTACTATCTTTCACCCTCAACAGGTCAGGGGGTAACAGTTGATAGCAAATTACAGTCCATCACCTGAACAGGTCAGGGAGTGACAGTGGAGAAGAACTTACTGTCCTTCACCCTGAACAGCTCAGGGTGTAACAGTTGAGAGGAAATTACAGTTCTTCACCCCGAATATGGCAGGTAGTGACTGTGCAGAGGAAATTACTGTCCTTCACCTTGAACAGGTCATAGATTGACTGGGGAGAAAAAATTACTGTCCTTCACCCTGACCAGGTCAAGTAGTGAATCTGGAGAGGAAATTACTGTCCTTCACCCATAACAGGTCAGGTAGTGACCTTGGAGAGGAAATTACTGTCCTTCACACTGAACAGGTCAGGTAGTGACTGTGGAGAGGAAATTACTGTCCTTCACCTGAACAGGTACGGGTATGACTGCGGAAAGGAAATTACTCTCCTTCACCCTAAACAGGTCAGGGTGTAACAGTTGATAGCAAATTACAGTCCTTCACCTGAACAGGTCAGGGATTATCAGTTGAGAGGAAATTACAGTTCTTCGCCCCGAATATGTCAGGTAGTGACAGTGGAGAGGAAATTACTGTCCTTCACACTGCACAGGTCAGGGAGTGACAGTGGAGAGGATATTACTATCCTTCACCCTGAACAGGTCAGGGTGTAACAGTTAATAGCAAATTACAGTCCTTCACCTGAACAGGTCAGGGATTATCAGTTGAGAGGAAATTACAGTTCTTCGCCCCGAATATGTCAGGTAGTGACAGTGGAGAGGAAATTACTGTCCTTCACACTGCACAGGTCAGGGAGTGACAGTGGAGAGGATATTACTATCCTTCACCCTGAACAGGTCAGGGTGTAACAGTTAATAGCAAATAACTGTCCTTCACCTGTACAGGTCAGGTAGTGACAGTGGAGAAGAACTTACTGTCCTTCACCCTGAACAGATCAGGGATTAATAGTTGAGAGGAAATTACAGTTCTTCACCCCGAATATGTCAGTTAGTGACAGTGGAGAGGAAATTACTGTCCTTCACCTGAACAGGTCCGGGTGTGACTGTAGAGAAGAAATTATTGTCCTTCATCCTGAATAGGTCATATATTGACTGGGGAGAAAAAATTACTGTCCTTCACCCTGACCAGGTCAATTAGTGAATGTGGAGAGGAAATTACTGTCCTTCACCCTTAACAGGTCAGGTAGTGACTGTGGAGAGGAAATTACGGTCCTTCACCCTTAACAGGTCAGGTATTGACATCAGAGAGGAAATTACAGTCCTTCTCCTTGAACAGGTCAGGGAGTGACCGTGGAGAGGAAATTACAGTCCTTCACCTTGAACAGGTCAGGGTGTGACTGTGGAGAGGAAATTACAGTCCTTCACCTTGAACAGGTCCGGGTATGACTGCGGAAAGGAAATAACTGTCCTTCACCCTGAACATGTCAGGGAGAGACAGTGGAGTGGGTATTACTATCCTTCACCCTGAACTGGTCAGGGTGCAACAGTTGATAGCAAATTACAGTCATTCACCTGAACAGGTCAGGGAGTGACAGTGTAGTGGAAATAACTGTCCTTCACCCTGAACAGGTCAGGGAGAGACAGTGGAGTGGATATTACTCTCCTTCACCCTGAACAGGTCAGGGAGTGACAGTGTAGTGGAAATTACTGTCCTTCACCTTGAGCAGCTCATATTTTGACTGTAGAGAAGAAATTATTGTCCTTCATCCTGAATAGATCATAGATTGACTGGGGAGAAAAAATTAATGTCCTTCACCCTGACCAGGTCAATTAGTGAATGTGGAGAGGAAATTACTGTCCTTCACCCTTAACAGGTCTGGTAGAGACTGTGGAGAGGAAATTACTGTCCTTCACCCTGAACAGGTCATATATTGACTGTGGAGAGGAAATTACAGTCCTTCACCCTGAACAGGTCACGGAGTGACTGTGGAGAAGAAATTACTGTCCTTCACCCTGACCAGGTCACGTTGTGACTGTGTAGAGGAGATTACTGTCGTTCACCTGAACAGGTCCGGGTGTGACTGTAGAGAAGAAATTATTGTCCTTCATCCTGAATAGGTCATATATTGACTGGGGAGAAAAAATTACTGTCCTTCACCCTGACCAGGTCAATTAGTGAATGTGGAGAGGAAATTACTGTCCTTCACCCTTAACAGGTCAGGTAGTGACTGTGGAGAGGAAATTACGGTCCTTCACCCTTAACAGGTCAGGTATTGACATCAGAGAGGAAATTACAGTCCTTCTCCTTGAACAGGTCAGGGAGTGACCGTGGAGAGGAAATTACAGTCCTTCACCTTGAACAGGTCAGGGTGTGACTGTGGAGAGGAAATTACAGTCCTTCACCTTGAACAGGTCCGGGTATGACTGCGGAAAGGAAATAACTGTCCTTCACCCTGAACATGTCAGGGAGAGACAGTGGAGTGGGTATTACTATCCTTCACCCTGAACTGGTCAGGGTGCAACAGTTGATAGCAAATTACAGTCATTCACCTGAACAGGTCAGGGAGTGACAGTGTAGTGGAAATAACTGTCCTTCACCCTGAACAGGTCAGGGAGAGACAGTGGAGTGGATATTACTCTCCTTCACCCTGAACAGGTCAGGGAGTGACAGTGTAGTGGAAATTACTGTCCTTCACCTTGAGCAGCTCATATTTTGACTGTAGAGAAGAAATTATTGTCCTTCATCCTGAATAGACCATAGATTGACTGGGGAGAAAAAATTAATGTCCTTCACCCTGACCAGGTCAATTAGTGAATGTGGAGAGGAAATTACTGTCCTTCACCCTTAACAGGTCTGGTAGAGACTGTGGAGAGGAAATTACTGTCATTCACCCTGAACAGGTCATATATTGACTGTGGAGAGGAAATTACAGTCCTTCACCCTGAACAGGTCACGGAGTGACTGTGGAGAAGAAATTACTGTCCTTCACCCTGACCAGGTCACGTTGTGACTGTGTAGAGGAGATTACTGTCGTTCACCTGAACAGGTCCGGGTGTGACTGTAGAGAAGAAATTATTGTCCTTCATCCTGAATAGGTCATATATTGACTGGGGAGAAAAAATTACTGTCCTTCACCCTGACCAGGTCAATTAGTGAATGTGGAGAGGAAATTACTGTCCTTCACCCTTAACAGGTCAGGTAGTGACTGTGGAGAGGAAATTACGGTCCTTCACCCTTAACAGGTCAGGTATTGACATCAGAGAGGAAATTACAGTCCTTCTCCTTGAACAGGCCAGGGAGTGACCGTGGAGAGGAAATTACAGTCCTTCACCTTGAACAGGTCAGGGTGTGACTGTGGAGAGGAAATTACAGTCCTTCACCTTGAACAGGTCCGGGTATGACTGCGGAAAGGAAATAACTGTCCTTCACCCTGAACATGTCAGGGAGAGACAGTGGAGTGGGTATTACTATCCTTCACCCTGAACTGGTCAGGGTGCAACAGTTGATAGCAAATTACAGTCATTCACCTGAACAGGTCAGGGAGTGACAGTGTAGTGGAAATAACTGTCCTTCACCCTGAACAGGTCAGGGAGAGACAGTGGAGTGGATATTACTCTCCTTCACCCTGAACAGGTCAGGGAGTGACAGTGTAGTGGAAATTACTGTCCTTCACCTTGAGCAGCTCATATTTTGACTGTAGAGAAGAAATTATTGTCCTTCACCCTGACCAGGTCACGTTGTGACTGTGTAGAGGAGATTACTGTCGTTCACCTTGAACAGGTCAGGGTTTGACTCTGCAGAGATAATTACAGTCCTTCACCCAGAACAAGACACGGTGTGACTGAGGAGAGGAAATTACTATCTTTCACCCTCAACAGGTCAGGGGGTAACAGTTGATAGCAAATTACAGTCCATCACCTGAACAGGTCAGGGAGTGACAGTGGAGAAGAACTTACTGTCCTTCACCCTGAACAGCTCAGGGTGTAACAGTTGAGAGGAAATTACAGTTCTTCACCCCGAATATGGCAGGTAGTGACTGTGCAGAGGAAATTACTGTCCTTCACCTTGAACAGGTCATAGATTGACTGGGGAGAAAAAATTACTGTCCTTCACCCTGACCAGGTCAAGTAGTGAATCTGGAGAGGAAATTACTGTCCTTCACCCATAACAGGTCAGGTAGTGACCTTGGAGAGGAAATTACTGTCCTTCACACTGAACAGGTCAGGTAGTGACTGTGGAGAGGAAATTACTGTCCTTCACCTGAACAGGTACGGGTATGACTGCGGAAAGGAAATTACTCTCCTTCACCCTAAACAGGTCAGGGTGTAACAGTTGATAGCAAATTACAGTCCTTCACCTGAACAGGTCAGGGATTATCAGTTGAGAGGAAATTACAGTTCTTCGCCCCGAATATGTCAGGTAGTGACAGTGGAGAGGAAATTACTGTCCTTCACACTGCACAGGTCAGGGAGTGACAGTGGAGAGGATATTACTATCCTTCACCCTGAACAGGTCAGGGTGTAACAGTTAATAGCAAATAACTGTCCTTCACCTGTACAGGTCAGGAAGTGACAGTGGAGAAGAACTTACTGTCCTTCACCCTGAACAGATCAGGGATTAATAGTTGAGAGAAAATTACAGTTCTTCACCCCGAATATGTCAGTTAGTGACAGTGGAGAGGAAATTACTGTCCTTCACCTGAACAGGTCCGGGTGTGACTGTAGAGAAGAAATTATTGTCCTTCATCCTGAATAGGTCATATATTGACTGGGGAGAAAAAATTACTGTCCTTCACCCTGACCAGGTCAATTAGTGAATGTGGAGAGGAAATTATGGTCCTTCACCCTGACCAGGTCAATTAGTGAATGTGGAGAGGAAATTACTGTCCTTCACCCTTAACAGGTCTGATAGAGGCTGTGGAGAGGAAATTACTGTCCTTCACCCTGAACAGGTCATATATTGACTGTGGAGAGGAAATTACTGTCCTTCACAGTGAACAGGTCAGGTAGTGACTGTGGAGTGGAAATTACTGTCCTTCACCCTGAACAGGTCAGGTAGTGACTGTGGAGAGGAAATTACTGTCCTTCCCCCTTAACAGGTCAAGTATTGACATCGGAGAGGAAATTACAGTCCTTCTCCTTGAACAGGTCAGGGAGTGACCGTGGAGAGGAAATTACAGTCCTTCACTATTAACAGGTCAGGTAGTGAATGTGGAGAGGACATTACTGTACTTCACCCTTAACAGGTCAGGTAGTGACTGTGGAGAATTAATTACTGTCCTTCACCCTGAACAGGTCATATATTGACTGTGGAGAGGAAATTACAGTCCTTCACCCTGAATACGTCACGGAGTGACTGTGGAGAAGAAATTACTGTCCTTCACCCTGACCAGGTCAAGTTGTGACTGTGTAGAGGAGATTACTGTCGTTCACCTTGAACAGGTCAGTGTTTGACTCTGGAGAGGAAATTACAGTCCTTCACCCAGAACAAGACACGGTGTGACTGAGGAGAGGAAATTACTATCCTTCACCCTCAACAGGTCAGGGTGTAACAGTTGATAGCAAATTTCAGTCCATCACCTGAACAGGTCAGGGAGTGACAGTGGAGAAGAACTTACTGTCCTTCACCCTGAACAGGTCAGGGTTTAACAGTTGAGAGGAAATTACAGTTCTTCACCCCGAATATGGCAGGTAGTGACTGTGCAGAGGAAATTACTGTCCTTCACCCTTAACAGGTCAGGTAGAGACTGTGGAGAGGAAATTACGGTCCTTCACCCTTAACAGGTCAGGTATTGACATCGGAGAGGAAATTACAGTCCTTCTCCTTGAACAGGTCAGGGAGTGACCGTGGAGAGAAAATTACAGTCCTTCACCTTGAACAGGTCAGGGTGTGACTGTGGAGAGGAAATTACAGTCCTTCACCTTGAACAGGTCCGGGTATGACTGCGGAAAGGAAATAACTGTCCTTCACCCTGAACAGGTCAGGGAGAGACAGTGGAGTGGGTATTACTATCCTTCACCCTGAACTGGTCAGGGTTGCAACAGTTGATAGCAAATTATAGTCATTCACCTGAACAGGTCAGGGAGTGACAGTGTAGTGGAAATAACTGTCCTTCACCCCGAACAGGTCAGCTAGTGAATGTGGAGAGGAAATTACTGTCCTTCACTATTAACAGGTCAGGTAGTGAATGTGGAGAGGAAATTACTGTACTTCACCCTTAACAGGTCAGGTAGTGACTGTGGAGAATTAATTACTGTCCTTCACCGTGAACAGGTCATACATTGACTGTGGAGAGGAAATTACAGTCCTTCACCCTGAACAGGTCACGTTGTGACTGTGTAGAGGAGATTACTGTCGTTCACCTTGAACAGGTCAGTGTTTGACTCTGGAGAGGAAATTACAGTCCTTCACCCAGAACAAGACACGGTGTGACTGAGGAGAGGAAATTACTATCCTTCACCCTCAACAGGTCAGGGTGTAACAGTTGATAGCAAATTTCAGTCCATCACCTGAACAGGTCAGGGAGTGACAGTGGAGAAGAACGTACTGTCCTTCACCCTGAACAGGTCAGAGTGTAACAGTTGAGAGGAAATTACAGTTCTTCACCCCGAATATGGCAGGTAGTGACTGTGCAGAGGAAATTACTGTCCTTCACCTTGAACAGGTCATAGATTGACTGGGGAGAAAAAATTACTGTCCTTCACCCTGACCAGGTCAAGTAGTGAATGTGGAGAGGAAATTACTGTCCTTCACTATTAACAGGTCAGGTAGTGAATGTGGAGCGGAAATTACTTTCCTTCACCCATAACAAGTCAGGTAGTGACCTTGGAGAGGAAATTACTGTCCTTCACACTGAACAGGTCAGGTAGTGACTTTGGAGAGGAAATTACTGTCCTTCACCCTGAACAGGTCAGGTAGTGACTGTGGAGAGGAAATTACTGTCCTTCCCCCTTAATAGGTCAGGTAGTGACTGTGGAGAGGAAATTACTGTCCTTCACCCTGAACAGGTCATAGATTGACTGTGGAGAGGACATTACTGTCCATCACCCTGAACAGTTCACAGAGTGACTGTTTAGAAGAAATTACTGTCCTTCAACCTGACCAGGTCACGTTGTGACTGTGTAGAGGAGATTACTGTCGTTCACCTTCAATCGGTCAGGGTTTGACTCTGGAGAGGAAATTACAGTCCTTCACCCAGAACAAGACACGGTGTGACTGCGGAGAGGAAATTACTATCCTTCACCCTAAACAGGTCAGGGTGTAACAGTTGATAGCAAATTACAGTCCTTCACCTGAACAGGTCAGGGAGTGACTGTGGAGAAGAACTTACTGTCCTTCACCCTGAACAGATCAGGGATTATCAGTTGAGAGGAAATTACAGTTCTTCACCCCGAATATGTCAGGTAGTGACTGTGGAGAGGAAATTACAGTCCTTCACCTGAACATGTCAGGGAGTGACAGTGGAGAGGAAATTACTCTCCTTCACCCTGAACAGGTCAGGGAGTGACAGTGGAGAGGATATTACTATCCTTCATCCTTAACAGGTCAGGGTGTAACAGTTAATAGCAAATTACAGTCCTTCACCTGTACAGGTCAGGAAGTGACAGTGGAGAAGAACTTACTGTCCTTCACCCTGAACAGATCAGGGATTAACAGTTGACAGGAAATTACAGTTCTTCACCCCGAATATGTCAGTTAGTGACTGTGGAGAGGAAATTACTGTCCTTCACCTGAACAGGTCCGGGGGTGACTGTAGAGAAGAAATTATTGTCCTTCATCCTGAATAGGTCATAGATTGACTGGGGAGAAAAAATTACTGTCCTTCACCCTGACCAGGTCAAGTAGTGAATCTGGAGAGGAAATTACTGTCCTTCACCCTTAACAGGTCAGGTAGTGACTGTGGAGAGGAAATTACGGTCCTTCACCCTTAACAGGTCAGGTATTGACATCGGAGAGGAAATTACAGTCCTTCTCCTTGAACAGGTCAGGGAGTGACCGTGGAGAGGAAATTACTGTCCTTCACCTTGAACAGGTCAGGGTGTGACTGTGGAGAGGAAATTACAGTCCTTCACCTTGAACAGGTCCGGGTATGACTGCGGAAAGGAAATAACTGTCCTTCACCCTGAACAGGTCAGGAAGAGACAGTGGAGTGGGTATTACTATCCTTCACCCTGAACTGGTCAGGGTGCAACAGTTGATAGCAAATTACAGTCATTCACCTGAACAGGTCAGGGAGTGACAGTGTAGTGGAAATAACTGTCCTTCACCCCGAACAGGTCAGCTAGTGAATGTGGAGAGGAAATTACTGTCCTTCAACCTGACCAGGTCACGTTGTGACTGTGTAGAGGAGATTACTGTCGTTCACCTTCAACCGGTCAGGGTTTGACTCTGGAGAGGAAATTACAGTCCTTCACCCAGAACAAGACACGGTCTGACTGCGGAGAGGAAATTACTGTCCTTCCCCCTTAAAAGTTCAGGTAGTGACTGTGGAGAGGAAATTACTGTCCTTCACCTGAACAGGTCACGGAGTGACTACGGGGAAGAAATTACTGTCCTTCCCCCTTAACAGCTTAGGGAGTGCCTGAGGAGAAGAACTTACTGTCCTTCACCCTGAACAGGTCAGGGTTTAACAGTTGAGAGGAAATTGCAGCTCTTCACCCCGAATATGTCAGGTAGTGACTGTCGATAGGAAATTACTGTCCTTCACCTGAACAGGTCACGGAGTGAATGTGGAGAATAAATTACTGTCCTTCACCCTGAACAGGTCATAGATTGACTGTGGAGAGGACATTACAGTCCATCACCCTGAACAGGTCACGGAGTGACTGTTTAGAAGAAATTACTGTCCTTCAACCTGACCAGGTCACGTTGTGACTGTGTAGAGGAGATTACTGTCGTTCACCTTCAACCGGTCAGGGTTTGACTCTGGAGAGGAAATTACAGTCCTTCACCCAGAACAGGACACGGTGTGACTGCGGAGAGGAAATTACTATCCTTCATCCTTAACAGGTCAGGGTGTAACAGTTAATAGCAAATTACAGTCCTTCACCTGTACAGGTCAGGAAGTGACAGTAGAGAAGAACTTACTGTCCTTCACCCTGAACAGATCAGGGATTAACAGTTGAGAGGAAATTACAGTTCTTCACCCCGAATATGTCAGTTAGTGACAGTGGAGAGGAAATTACTGTCCTTCACCTGAACAGGTCACGGAGTGAATGTGGAGAATAAATTACTGTCCTTCACCCTGAACCGGTCATAGATTGACTGTGGAGAGGACATTACAGTCCATCACCCTGAACAGGTCACGGAGTGACTGTTTAGAAGAAATTACTGTCCTTCAACCTGACCAGGTCACGTTGTGACTGTGTAGAGGAGATTACTGTCGTTCACCTTCAACCGGTCAGGGTTTGACTCTGGAGAGGAAATTACAGTCCTTCACTCAGAACAGGACACGGTGTGACTGCGGAGAGGAAATTACTATCCTTCATCCTTAACAGGTCAGGGTGTAACAGTTAATAGCAAATTACAGTCCTTCACCTGTACAGGTCAGGAAGTGACAGTGGAGAAGAACTTACTGTCCTTCACCCTGAACAGATCAGGGATTAACAGTTGAGAGGAAATTACAGTTCTTCACCCCGAATATGTCAGTTAGTGACAGTGGAGAGGAAATTACTGTCCTTCACCTGAACAGGTCCGGGTGTGACTGTAGAGAAGAAATTATTGTCCTTCATCCTGAATAGGTCATAGATTGACTGGGGAGAAAAAATTACTGTCCTTCACCCTGACCAGGTCAATTAGTGAATGTGGAGAGCAATTAGTGACTGTGGAGAGGAAATTACGGTCCTTCACCCTTAACAGGTCAGGTATTGACATCGGAGAGGAAATTACAGTCCTTCTCCTTGAACAGGTCAGGGAGTGACCGTGGAGAGGAAATTACTGTCCTTCACCTTGAACAGGTCCGGGTATGACTGCGGAAAGGAAATAACTGTCCTTCACCCTGAACAGGTCAGGAAGAGACAGTGGAGTGGGTATTACTATCCTTCACCCTGAACTGGTCAGGGTGCAACAGTTGATAGCAAATTACAGTCATTCACCTGAGCAGGTCAGGGAGTGACAGTGTAGTGGAAATAACTGTCCTTCACCCCGAACAGGTCAGCTAGTGAATGTGGAGAGGAAATTACTGTCCTTCAACCTGACCAGGTCACGTTGTGACTGTGTAGAGGAGATTACTGTCGTTCACCTTCAACCGGTCAGGGTTTGACTCTGGAGAGGAAATTACAGTCCTTCACCCAGAACAAGACACGGTCTGACTGCGGAGAGGAAATTGCTGTCCTTCCCCCTTAAAAGTTCAGGTAGTGACTGTGGAGAGGAAATTACTGTCCTTCACCTGAACAGGTCACGGAGTGACTACGGGGAAGAAATTACTGTCCTTCCCCCTTAACAGCTTAGGGAGTGCCTGAGGAGAAGAACTTACTGTCCTTCACCCTGAACAGGTCAGGGTTTAACAGTTGAGAGGAAATTGCAGCTCTTCACCCCGAATATGTCAGGTAGTGACTGTCGATAGGAAATTACTGTCCTTCACCTGAACAGGTCACGGAGTGAATGTGGAGAATAAATTACTGTCCTTCACCCTGAACAGGTCATAGATTGACTGTGGAGAGGACATTACAGTCCATCACCCTGAACAGGTCACGGAGTGACTGTTTAGAAGAAATTACTGTCCTTCAACCTGACCAGGTCACGTTGTGACTGTGTAGAGGAGATTACTGTCGTTCACCTTCAACCGGTCAGGGTTTGACTCTGGAGAGGAAATTACAGTCCTTCACCCAGAACAGGACACGGTGTGACTGCGGAGAGGAAATTACTATCCTTCATCCTTAACAGGTCAGGGTGTAACAGTTAATAGCAAATTACAGTCCTTCACCTGTACAGGTCAGGAAGTGACAGTGGAGAAGAACTTACTGTCCTTCACCCTGAACAGATCAGGGATTAACAGTTGAGAGGAAATTACAGTTCTTCACCCCGAATATGTCAGTTAGTGACAGTGGAGAGGAAATTACTGTCCTTCACCTGAACAGGTCCGGGTGTGACTGTAGAGAAGAAATTATTGTCCTTCATCCTGAATAGGTCATAGATTGACTGGGGAGAAAAAATTACTGTCCTTCACCCTGACCAGGTCAATTAGTGAATGTGGAGAGCAATTAGTGACTGTGGAGAGGAAATTACGGTCCTTCACCCTTAACAGGTCAGGTATTGACATCGGAGAGGAAATTACAGTCCTTCTCCTTGAACAGGTCAGGGAGTGACCGTGGAGAGGAAATTACTGTCCTTCACCTTGAACAGGTCAGGGTGTGACTGTGGAGAGGAAATTACAGTCCTTCACCTTGAACAGGTCCGGGTATGACTGCGGAAAGGAAATAACTGTCCTTTACCCTGAACAGGTCAGGGTTGCAACAGATGATAGCAAATTACAGTCATTCACCTGAACAGGTCAGGGAGTGACAGTGTAGTGGAAATAACTGTCCTTCACCCCGAACAGGTCAGCTAGTGAATGTGGAGAGGAAATTACTGTCCTTCAACCTGACCAGGTCACGTTGTGACTGTGTAGAGGAGATTACTGTCGTTCACCTTCAACCGGTCAGGGTTTGACTCTGGAGAGGAAATTACAGTCCTTCACCCAGAACAAGACACGGTCTGACTGCGGAGAGGAAATTACTGTCCTTCCCCCTTAAAAGTTCAGGTAGTGACTGTGGAGAGGAAATTACTGTCCTTCACCTGAACAGGTCACGGAGTGACTACGGGGAAGAAATTACTGTCCTTCCCCCTTAACAGCTTAGGGAGTGCCTGAGGAGAAGAACTTACTGTCCTTCACCCTGAACAGGTCAGGGTTTAACAGTTGAGAGGAAATTGCAGCTCTTCACCCCGAATATGTCAGGTAGTGACTGTGGAGAGGAAACTACTGTCCTTCACCTGAACAGGTCCGGGTGTGACTGTAGAGAAGAAATTATTGTCCTTCATCCTGAATAGGTCATAGATTGACTGGGGAGAAAAAATTACTGTCCTTCACCCTGACCAGGTCAAGTAGTGAATCTGGAGAGGAAATTACTGTCCTTCACCCTTAACAGGTCAGGTAGTGACTGTGGAGAGGAAATTACGGTCCTTCACCCTTAACAGGTCAGGTATTGACATCGGAGAGGAAATTACAGTCCTTCTCCTTGAACAGTTCAGGGTGTGACTGTGGAGAGGAAATTATAGTCCTTCACCTTGAACAGGTCCGGGTATGACTGCGGAAAGGAAATAACTGTCCTTCACCCTGAACAGGTCAGGAAGAGACAGTGGAGTGGGTATTACTATCCTTCACCCTGAACTGGTCAGGGTGCAACAGTTGATAGCAAATTACAGTCATTCACCTGAGCAGGTCAGGGAGTGACAGTGTAGTGGAAATAACTGTCCTTCACCCCGAACAGGTCAGCTAGTGAATGTGGAGAGGAAATTACTGTCCTTCAACCTGACCAGGTCACGTTGTGACTGTGTAGAGGAGATTACTGTCGTTCACCTTCAACCGGTCAGGGTTTGACTCTGGAGAGGAAATTACAGTCCTTCACCCAGAACAGGACACGGTCTGACTGCGGAGAGGAAATTACTGTCCTTCCCCCTTAAAAGTTCAGGTAGTGACTGTGGAGAGGAAATTACTGTCCTTCACCTGAACAGGTCACGGAGTGACTACGGGGAAGAAATTACTGTCCTTCCCCCTTAACAGCTTAGGGAGTGCCTGAGGAGAAGAACTTACTGTCCTTCACCCTGAACAGGTCAGGGTTTAACAGTTGAGAGGAAATTGCAGCTCTTCACCCCGAATATGTCAGGTAGTGACTGTCGATAGGAAATTACTGTTCTTCACCTGAACAGGTCACGGAGTGAATGTGGAGAATAAATTACTGTCCTTCACCCTGAACAGGTCATAGATTGACTGTGGAGAGGACATTACAGTCCATCACCCTGAACAGGTCACGGAGTGACTGTTTAGAAGAAATTACTGTCCTTCAACCTGACCAGGTCACGTTGTGACTGTGTAGAGGAGATTACTGTCGTTCACCTTCAACCGGTCAGGGTTTGACTCTGGAGAGGAAATTACAGTCCTTCACCCAGAACAGGACACGGTGTGACTGCGGAGAGGAAATTACTATCCTTCATCCTTAACAGGTCAGGGTGTAACAGTTAATAGCAAATTACAGTCCTTCACCTGTACAGGTCAGGAAGTGACAGTGGAGAAGAACTTACTGTCCTTCACCCTGAACAGATCAGGGATTAACAGTTGAGAGGAAATTACAGTTCTTCACCCCGAATATGTCAGTTAGTGACAGTGGAGAGGAAATTACTGTCCTTCACCTGAACAGGTCCGGGTGTGACTGTAGAGAAGAAATTATTGTCCTTCATCCTGAATAGGTCATAGATTGACTGGGGAGAAAAAATTACTGTCCTTCACCCTGACCAGGTCAATTAGTGAATGTGGAGAGGAAATTACTGTCCTTCCCCCTGACCAGGTCAGGTAGTGACTGTGGAGAGGAAATTACGGTCCTTCACCCTTAACAGGTCAGGTATTGACATCGGAGAGGAAATTACAGTCCTTCTCCTTGAACAGGTCAGGGAGTGACCGTGGAGAGGAAATTACTGTCCTTCACCTTGAACAGGTCAGGGTGTGACTGTGGAGAGGAAATTACAGTCCTTCACCTTGAACAGGTCCGGGTATGACTGCGGAAAGGAAATAACTGTCCTTCACCCTGAACAGGTCAGGGTTGCAACAGATGATAGCAAATTACAGTCATTCACCTGAACAGGTCAGGGAGAGACAGTGTAGTGGAAATAACTGTCCTTCACCCCGAACAGGTCAGCTAGTGAATGTGGAGAGGAAATTACTGTCCTTCAACCTGACCAGGTCACGTTGTGACTGTGGAGAAGAAATTACTGTCCTTCACCCTTAACAGGTCAGGTTGTGACTGTGGAGAGGAAATGACTGTCCCTCAAATTGAACAGCTTAGGGAGTGACTGATGAGAAGAACTTACTGTCCTTCACCCTGAACAGGTCAGGATTTAACAGTTGAGAGGAAATTACAGTTCTTCACCCCGAATATGTCAGGTAGTGACTGTCGATAGGAAATTACTGTCCTTCACCTGAACAGGTCACGGAGTGACTGTGGAGAAGGAATTACGGTCCTTCATCCTTAATAGGTCAGGTAGTGACTGTGGAGAGGAAATTACTGTCCTTCACCCTTAGCAGGTCAGGTAGTGACAGTGGAGAGGAAATTATTGTCCTTCAACTTGAACAGGTCAGGTAGTGAATGCGGAGAGGAAATTTCTGTCCTTCACCCTTAACAAGTCAGGTAGTGACTGTGGATAGGAAATTACAGTCCTTAATCCTGAACAGGTCACGGAGTGACTGTGGAGAGGAAATTACTGTCCTTCCCCCTTAACAGGTCAGGTTGTGACTGTGGAGTGGAAATTACTGTCCTTCCCCCTTAACAGGACAAGTAGTGACTGTGAAGAGGAAATTACTGTCCTTCAGCTTGAACAGGTCAGGGAGTGACTGAGGAGAAGATCTTACTGTCCTTCACCCTGAACAGGCCAGGGTTTAACAGTTGAGAGGAAATTACAGTTCTTCACCCCGAATATGTCAGGTAGTGACTGTCGATAGGAAATTACTGTCCTTCACCTGAACAGGTCACGGAGTGACTGTGGAGAAGAAATTAATGTCCTTCACCCTTAACAGGTCAGGTAGTGACAGTGGAGAGGAAATTACTGTCCTTCACTCTTAACAGGTCCGGTAGTGACTGTGCAGCGGAAATTACTGTCCTTCACCTTGAACTGGTCAGAGATTGACCGTGGAGAAGAAATTACTGTCCTTCACCCTGAAAAGTTCATAGATTGAATGGGGAGAGGAAATTTCTGTCCTTCTCCCTGTCCAGGTCATACAGTGAGTCTGGAGATTAAATTACTGTCCTTCACCCTGACCAGGTCACGTTGTGACTGTGAAGAGCTGATTACTGTCGTTCACCTTGAACAGGTCAGGGTTAGACTCTGGAGAGGTAATTACAGTTCTTCACCCAGAACAGGACATGTTGTGACTGTGGAGAGGAAATTACTGTCCTTCACCCTTAACAGGTCAGGTATTGACTGTGGAGAGGAAATTACGGTCCTTCACCCTTAACAGGTCAGGTATTGACATCGGAGAGGAAATTACAGTCCTTCTCCTTGAACAGGTCAGGGAGTGACCGTGGAGAGGAAATTACAGTCCTTCACCTTGAACAGGTCAGGGTGTGACTGTGGAGAGGAAATTACAGTCCTTCACCTTGAACAGGTCCGGGTATGACTGCGGAAAGGAAATAACTGTCCTTCACCCTGAACAGGTCAGGTAGAGACAGTGGAGTGGGTATTACTATCCTTCACCCTGAACTGGTCAGGGTGCAACAGTTGATAGCAAATTACAGTCATTCACCTGAACAGGTCAGGGAGTGACAGTGTAGTGGAAATTACAGTCCTTCACCCAGAACAAGACACGGTGTGACTGTGGAGAGGAAATTACTGTCCGTCTCCCTGAACAAATCAGGGTGTAACAGTTGATAGGAAATTACAGTCCTTCACCTGAACAGGTCATACAGTGACTGTGGAGAAGAAATTACTGTCCTTCATCCTCAATATGTCATAGATTGACTGGGGAGAAAAAATTACTGTTCTTCATTCTGACCAGGTCATTTAGTGACTGTGGACAGGAAATTACTATCCTTCACGCTGAACAGATCGGGTTGTGATTGTGGAGAAGATGTTACAGTCCTTCACCTGAACATGTCAGGTAGTGACTGTGGAGAGGAAATTGATGTCCTTCATACTGAACACGTCAGAGAGTGATACTGGAGCAGAAGTTACTGTCCTTCGCCTTAAGACTATCAGGCAGTAACTGAGGTGATGAATTTACTGTGCTTCACCCTATACTCATAAGGGGGTGACTGTGGAAAGGAAATTAAAGTCCTTCACCTGAAAGGGTCACGGTGTTACTGTGGTGAGGAAATTACAGACCTTCATCCTGAACACGTCAGAGAGTGATTGTGGAGTGGAAGTTACTATCCTTAACCCTGTACAGCTCAGAGTGTAACTGTGGAGACGAAGTTACAGTCCTTCACCTGAACATCTCAGGGAGTGACTGTGGAGAGGAAATTACCGTCCTTCACCCTGACCAGGTCATGTTGTGACTGTGGAGAGGAAATTCCAGTCCTTCACCTTTAACAGGACACGGTGTGACTGTGGAGAGGAAATTACTCTTCTTCACCCGGAACAGGTCAGGGAGTGACTGTGTACTATCCTTCACCCTGAACAGGTCATAGATTGACTGTGCAGAGGAAATTACAGTCCTTAAGCCTGAACAGGTCACGGAGTGACTGTGGAGAAGAAATTACTGTCCTTCAAATTGAACAGCTTAGGGAGTGACTGAGGAGAAGAACTTACTGTCCTTCACCCTGAACAGATCAGGGTTTAACAGTTGAGAGGAAATTACAGTTCTTCACCCCGAATATGTCAGTTAGTGACAGTGGAGAGGAAATTACTGTCCTTCACCTGAACAGGTCCGGGTGTGACTGTAGAGAAGAAATTATTGTCCTTCATCCTGAATAGGTCATAGATTGACTGGGGAGAAAAAATTACTGTCCTTCACCCTGACCAGGTCAATTAGTGAATGTGGAGAGCAATTAGTGACTGTGGAGAGGAAATTACGGTCCTTCACCCTTAACAGGTCAGGTATTGACATCGGAGAGGAAATTACAGTCCTTCTCCTTGAACAGGTCAGGGAGTGACCGTGGAGAGGAAATTACTGTCCTTCACCTTGAACAGGTCAGGGTGTGACTGTGGAGAGGAAATTACAGTCCTTCACCTTGAACAGGTCCGGGTATGACTGCGGAAAGGAAATAACTGTCCTTTACCCTGAACAGGTCAGGGTTGCAACAGATGATAGCAAATTACAGTCATTCACCTGAACAGGTCAGGGAGTGACAGTGTAGTGGAAATAACTGTCCTTCACCCCGAACAGGTCAGCTAGTGAATGTGGAGAGGAAATTACTGTCCTTCAACCTGACCAGGTCACGTTGTGACTGTGTAGAGGAGATTACTGTCGTTCACCTTCAACCGGTCAGGGTTTGACTCTGGAGAGGAAATTACAGTCCTTCACCCAGAACAAGACACGGTCTGACTGCGGAGAGGAAATTACTGTCCTTCCCCCTTAAAAGTTCAGGTAGTGACTGTGGAGAGGAAATTACTGTCCTTCACCTGAACAGGTCACGGAGTGACTACGGGGAAGAAATTACTGTCCTTCCCCCTTAACAGCTTAGGGAGTGCCTGAGGAGAAGAACTTACTGTCCTTCACCCTGAACAGGTCAGGGTTTAACAGTTGAGAGGAAATTGCAGCTCTTCACCCCGAATATGTCAGGTAGTGACTGTGGAGAGGAAACTACTGTCCTTCACCTGAACAGGTCCGGGTGTGACTGTAGAGAAGAAATTATTGTCCTTCATCCTGAATAGGTCATAGATTGACTGGGGAGAAAAAATTACTGTCCTTCACCCTGACCAGGTCAAGTAGTGAATCTGGAGAGGAAATTACTGTCCTTCACCCTTAACAGGTCAGGTAGTGACTGTGGAGAGGAAATTACAGTCCTTCTCCTTGAACAGTTCAGGGTGTGACTGTGGAGAGGAAATTATAGTCCTTCACCTTGAACAGGTCCGGGTATGACTGCGGAAAGGAAATAACTGTCCTTCACCCTGAACAGGTCAGGAAGAGACAGTGGAGTGGGTATTACTATCCTTCACCCTGAACTGGTCAGGGTGCAACAGTTGATAGCAAATTACAGTCATTCACCTGAGCAGGTCAGGGAGTGACAGTGTAGTGGAAATAACTGTCCTTCACCCCGAACAGGTCAGCTAGTGAATGTGGAGAGGAAATTACTGTCCTTCAACCTGACCAGGTCACGTTGTGACTGTGGAGAAGAAATTACTGTCCTTCACCCTTAACAGGTCAGGTTGTGACTGTGGAGAGGAAATGACTGTCCCTCAAATTGAACAGCTTAGGGAGTGACTGAAGAGAAGAACTTACTGTCCTTCACCCTGAACAGGTCAGGATTTAACAGTTGAGAGGAAATTACAGTTCTTCACCCCGAATATGTCAGGTAGTGACTGTCGATAGGAAATTACTGTCCTTCACCTGAACAGGTCACGGAGTGACTGTGGAGAAGGAATTACGGTCCTTCATCCTTAATAGGTCAGGTAGTGACTGTGGAGAGGAAATTACTGTCCTTCAACTTGAACAGGTCAGGTAGTGAATGCGGAGAGGAAATTTCTGTCCTTCACCCTTAACAAGTCAGGTAGTGACTGTGGATAGGAAATTACAGTCCTTAATCCTGAACAGGTCACGGAGTGACTGTGGAGAGGAAATTACTGTCCTTCCCCCTTAACAGGTCAGGTTGTGACTGTGGAGAGGAAATTACTGTCCTTCCCCCTTAACAGGACAAGTAGTGACTGTGAAGAGGAAATTACTGTCCTTCAGCTTGAACAGGTCAGGGAGTGACTGAGGAGAAGATCTTACTGTCCTTCACCCTGAACAGGCCAGGGTTTAACAGTTGAGAGGAAATTACAGTTCTTCACCCCGAATATGTCAGGTAGTGACTGTCGATAGGAAATTACTGTCCTTCACCTGAACAGGTCACGGAGTGACTGTGGAGAAGAAATTAATGTCCTTCACCCTTAACAGGTCAGGTAGTGTCAGTGGAGAGGAAATTACTGTCCTTCACTCTTAACAGGTCCGGTAGTGACTGTGCAGCGGAAATTACTGTCCTTCACCTTGAACTGGTCAGAGATTGACCGTGGAGAAGAAATTACTGTCCTTCACCCTGAAAAGTTCATAGATTGAATGGGGAGAGGAAATTTCTGTCCTTCTCCCTGTCCAGGTCATACAGTGAGTCTGGAGATTAAATTACTGTCCTTCACCCTGACCAGGTCACGTTGTGACTGTGAAGAGCTGATTACTGTCGTTCACCTTGAACAGGTCAGGGTTAGACTCTGGAGAGGTAATTACAGTTCTTCACCCAGAACAGGACATGTTGTGACTGTGGAGAGGAAATTACTGTCCTTCACCCTTAACAGGTCAGGTATTGACTGTGGAGAGGAAATTACGGTCCTTCACCCTTAACAGGTCAGGTATTGACATCGGAGAGGAAATTACAGTCCTTCTCCTTGAACAGGTCAGGGAGTGACCGTGGAGAGGAAATTACAGTCCTTCACCTTGAACAGGTCAGGGTGTGACTGTGGAGAGGAAATTACAGTCCTTCACCTTGAACAGGTCCGGGTATGACTGCGGAAAGGAAATAACTGTCCTTCACCCTGAACAGGTCAGGGTTGCAACAGATGATAGCAAATTACAGTCATTCACCTGAACAGGTCAGGGAGAGACAGTGTAGTGGAAATAACTGTCCTTCACCCCGAACAGGTCAGCTAGTGAATGTGGAGAGGAAATTACTGTCCTTCAACCTGACCAGGTCACGTTGTGACTGTGGAGAAGAAATTACTGTCCTTCACCCTTAACAGGTCAGGTTGTGACTGTGGAGAGGAAATGACTGTCCCTCAAATTGAACAGCTTAGGGAGTGACTGAAGAGAAGAACTTACTGTCCTTCACCCTGAACAGGTCAGGATTTAACAGTTGAGAGGAAATTACAGTTCTTCACCCCGAATATGTCAGGTAGTGACTGTCGATAGGAAATTACTGTCCTTCACCTGAACAGGTCACGGAGTGACTGTGGAGAAGGAATTACGGTCCTTCATCCTTAATAGGTCAGGTAGTGACTGTGGAGAGGAAATTACTGTCCTTCACCCTTAACAGGTCAGGTAGTGACAGTGGAGAGGAAATTATTGTCCTTCAACTTGAACAGGTCAGGTAGTGAATGCGGAGAGGAAATTTCTGTCCTTCACCCTTAACAAGTCAGGTAGTGACTGTGGATAGGAAATTACAGTCCTTAATCCTGAACAGGTCACGGAGTGACTGTGGAGAGGAAATTACTGTCCTTCCCCCTTAACAGGTCAGGTTGTGACTGTGGAGTGGAAATTACAGTCCATCCCCCTTAACAGGACAAGTAGTGACTGTGAAGAGGAAATTACTGTCCTTCAGCTTGAACAGGTCAGGGAGTGACTGAGGAGAAGATCTTACTGTCCTTCACCCTGAACAGGCCAGGGTTTAACAGTTGAGAGGAAATTACAGTTCTTCACCCCGAATATGTCAGGTAGTGACTGTCGATAGGAAATTACTGTCCTTCACCTGAACAGGTCACGGAGTGACTGTGGAGAAGAAATTAATGTCCTTCACCCTTAACAGGTCAGGTAGTGACAGTGGAGAGGAAATTACTGTCCTTCACTCTTAACAGGTCCGGTAGTGACTGTGCAGCGGAAATTACTGTCCTTCACCTTGAACTGGTCAGAGATTGACCGTGGAGAAGAAATTACTGTCCTTCACCCTGAAAAGTTCATAGATTGAATGGGGAGAGGAAATTTCTGTCCTTCTCCCTGTCCAGGTCATACAGTGAGTCTGGAGATTAAATTACTGTCCTTCACCCTGACCAGGTCACGTTGTGACTGTGAAGAGCTGATTACTGTCGTTCACCTTGAACAGGTCAGGGTTAGACTCTGGAGAGGTAATTACAGTTCTTCACCCAGAACAGGACATGTTGTGACTGTGGAGAGGAAATTACTGTCCTTCACCCTTAACAGGTCAGGTATTGACTGTGGAGAGGAAATTACGGTCCTTCACCCTTAACAGGTCAGGTATTGACATCGGAGAGGAAATTACAGTCCTTCTCCTTGAACAGGTCAGGGAGTGACCGTGGAGAGGAAATTACAGTCCTTCACCTTGAACAGGTCAGGGTGTGACTGTGGAGAGGAAATTACAGTCCTTCACCTTGAACAGGTCCGGGTATGACTGCGGAAAGGAAATAACTGTCCTTCACCCTGAACAGGTCAGGTAGAGACAGTGGAGTGGGTATTACTATCCTTCACCCTGAACTGGTCAGGGTGCAACAGTTGATAGCAAATTACAGTCATTCACCTGAACAGGTCAGGGAGTGACAGTGTAGTGGAAATTACAGTCCTTCACCCAGAACAAGACACGGTGTGACTGTGGAGAGGAAATTACTGTCCGTCTCCCTGAACAAATCAGGGTGTAACAGTTGATAGGAAATTACAGTCCTTCACCTGAACAGGTCATACAGTGACTGTGGAGAAGAAATTACTGTCCTTCATCCTCAATATGTCATAGATTGACTGGGGAGAAAAAATTACTGTTCTTCATTCTGACCAGGTCATTTAGTGACTGTGGACAGGAAATTACTATCCTTCACGCTGAACAGATCGGGTTGTGATTGTGGAGAAGATGTTACAGTCCTTCACCTGAACATGTAAGGTAGTGACTGTGGAGAGGAAATTGATGTCCTTCATACTGAACACGTCAGAGAGTGATACTGGAGCAGAAGTTACTGTCCTTCGCCTTAAGACTATCAGGCAGTAACTGAGGTGATGAATTTACTGTGCTTCACCCTATACTCATAAGGGGGTGACTGTGGAAAGGAAATTAAAGTCCTTCACCTGAAAGGGTCACGGTGTTACTGTGGTGAGGAAATTACAGACCTTCATCCTGAACACGTCAGAGAGTGATTGTGGAGTGGAAGTTACTATCCTTAACCCTGTACAGCTCAGAGTGTAACTGTGGAGACGAAGTTACAGTCCTTCACCTGAACATCTCAGGGAGTGACTGTGGAGAGGAAATTACCGTCCTTCACCCTGACCAGGTCATGTTGTGACTGTGGAGAGGAAATTCCAGTCCTTCACCTTTAACAGGACACGGTGTGACTGTGGAGAGGAAATTACTCTTCTTCACCCGGAACAGGTCAGGGAGTGACTGTGTACTATCCTTCACCCTGAACAGGTCATAGATTGACTGTGCAGAGGAAATTACAGTCCTTAAGCCTGAACAGGTCACGGAGTGACTGTGGAGAAGAAATTACTGTCCTTCAAATTGAACAGCTTAGGGAGTGACTGAGGAGAAGAACTTACTGTCCTTCACCCTGAACAGATCAGGGTTTAACAGTTGAGAGGAAATTACAGTTCTTCACCCCGAATATGTCAGTTAGTGACAGTGGAGAGGAAATTACTGTCCTTCACCTGAACAGGTCCGGGTGTGACTGTAGAGAAGAAATTATTGTCCTTCATCCTGAATAGGTCATAGATTGACTGGGGAGAAAAAATTACTGTCCTTCACCCTGACCAGGTCAATTAGTGAATGTGGAGAGCAATTAGTGACTGTGGAGAGGAAATTACGGTCCTTCACCCTTAACAGGTCAGGTATTGACATCGGAGAGGAAATTACAGTCCTTCTCCTTGAACAGGTCAGGGAGTGACCGTGGAGAGGAAATTACTGTCCTTCACCTTGAACAGGTCAGGGTGTGACTGTGGAGAGGAAATTACAGTCCTTCACCTTGAACAGGTCCGGGTATGACTGCGGAAAGGAAATAACTGTCCTTTACCCTGAACAGGTCAGGGTTGCAACAGATGATAGCAAATTACAGTCATTCACCTGAACAGGTCAGGGAGTGACAGTGTAGTGGAAATAACTGTCCTTCACCCCGAACAGGTCAGCTAGTGAATGTGGAGAGGAAATTACTGTCCTTCAACCTGACCAGGTCACGTTGTGACTGTGTAGAGGAGATTACTGTCGTTCACCTTCAACCGGTCAGGGTTTGACTCTGGAGAGGAAATTACAGTCCTTCACCCAGAACAAGACACGGTCTGACTGCGGAGAGGAAATTACTGTCCTTCCCCCTTAAAAGTTCAGGTAGTGACTGTGGAGAGGAAATTACTGTCCTTCACCTGAACAGGTCACGGAGTGACTACGGGGAAGAAATTACTGTCCTTCCCCCTTAACAGCTTAGGGAGTGCCTGAGGAGAAGAACTTACTGTCCTTCACCCTGAACAGGTCAGGGTTTAACAGTTGAGAGGAAATTGCAGCTCTTCACCCCGAATATGTCAGGTAGTGACTGTGGAGAGGAAACTACTGTCCTTCACCTGAACAGGTCCGGGTGTGACTGTAGAGAAGAAATTATTGTCCTTCATCCTGAATAGGTCATAGATTGACTGGGGAGAAAAAATTACTGTCCTTCACCCTGACCAGGTCAAGTAGTGAATCTGGAGAGGAAATTACTGTCCTTCACCCTTAACAGGTCAGGTAGTGACTGTGGAGAGGAAATTACAGTCCTTCTCCTTGAACAGTTCAGGGTGTGACTGTGGAGAGGAAATTATAGTCCTTCACCTTGAACAGGTCCGGGTATGACTGCGGAAAGGAAATAACTGTCCTTCACCCTGAACAGGTCAGGAAGAGACAGTGGAGTGGGTATTACTATCCTTCACCCTGAACTGGTCAGGGTGCAACAGTTGATAGCAAATTACAGTCATTCACCTGAGCAGGTCAGGGAGTGACAGTGTAGTGGAAATAACTGTCCTTCACCCCGAACAGGTCAGCTAGTGAATGTGGAGAGGAAATTACTGTCCTTCAACCTGACCAGGTCACGTTGTGACTGTGGAGAAGAAATTACTGTCCTTCACCCTTAACAGGTCAGGTTGTGACTGTGGAGAGGAAATGACTGTCCCTCAAATTGAACAGCTTAGGGAGTGACTGAAGAGAAGAACTTACTGTCCTTCACCCTGAACAGGTCAGGATTTAACAGTTGAGAGGAAATTACAGTTCTTCACCCCGAATATGTCAGGTAGTGACTGTCGATAGGAAATTACTGTCCTTCACCTGAACAGGTCACGGAGTGACTGTGGAGAAGGAATTACGGTCCTTCATCCTTAATAGGTCAGGTAGTGACTGTGGAGAGGAAATTACTGTCCTTCAACTTGAACAGGTCAGGTAGTGAATGCGGAGAGGAAATTTCTGTCCTTCACCCTTAACAAGTCAGGTAGTGACTGTGGATAGGAAATTACAGTCCTTAATCCTGAACAGGTCACGGAGTGACTGTGGAGAGGAAATTACTGTCCTTCCCCCTTAACAGGTCAGGTTGTGACTGTGGAGAGGAAATTACTGTCCTTCCCCCTTAACAGGACAAGTAGTGACTGTGAAGAGGAAATTACTGTCCTTCAGCTTGAACAGGTCAGGGAGTGACTGAGGAGAAGATCTTACTGTCCTTCACCCTGAACAGGCCAGGGTTTAACAGTTGAGAGGAAATTACAGTTCTTCACCCCGAATATGTCAGGTAGTGACTGTCGATAGGAAATTACTGTCCTTCACCTGAACAGGTCACGGAGTGACTGTGGAGAAGAAATTAATGTCCTTCACCCTTAACAGGTCAGGTAGTGTCAGTGGAGAGGAAATTACTGTCCTTCACTCTTAACAGGTCCGGTAGTGACTGTGCAGCGGAAATTACTGTCCTTCACCTTGAACTGGTCAGAGATTGACCGTGGAGAAGAAATTACTGTCCTTCACCCTGAAAAGTTCATAGATTGAATGGGGAGAGGAAATTTCTGTCCTTCTCCCTGTCCAGGTCATACAGTGAGTCTGGAGATTAAATTACTGTCCTTCACCCTGACCAGGTCACGTTGTGACTGTGAAGAGCTGATTACTGTCGTTCACCTTGAACAGGTCAGGGTTAGACTCTGGAGAGGTAATTACAGTTCTTCACCCAGAACAGGACATGTTGTGACTGTGGAGAGGAAATTACTGTCCTTCACCCTTAACAGGTCAGGTATTGACTGTGGAGAGGAAATTACGGTCCTTCACCCTTAACAGGTCAGGTATTGACATCGGAGAGGAAATTACAGTCCTTCTCCTTGAACAGGTCAGGGAGTGACCGTGGAGAGGAAATTACAGTCCTTCACCTTGAACAGGTCAGGGTGTGACTGTGGAGAGGAAATTACAGTCCTTCACCTTGAACAGGTCCGGGTATGACTGCGGAAAGGAAATAACTGTCCTTCACCCTGAACAGGTCAGGGTTGCAACAGATGATAGCAAATTACAGTCATTCACCTGAACAGGTCAGGGAGAGACAGTGTAGTGGAAATAACTGTCCTTCACCCCGAACAGGTCAGCTAGTGAATGTGGAGAGGAAATTACTGTCCTTCAACCTGACCAGGTCACGTTGTGACTGTGGAGAAGAAATTACTGTCCTTCACCCTTAACAGGTCAGGTTGTGACTGTGGAGAGGAAATGACTGTCCCTCAAATTGAACAGCTTAGGGAGTGACTGAAGAGAAGAACTTACTGTCCTTCACCCTGAACAGGTCAGGATTTAACAGTTGAGAGGAAATTACAGTTCTTCACCCCGAATATGTCAGGTAGTGACTGTCGATAGGAAATTACTGTCCTTCACCTGAACAGGTCACGGAGTGACTGTGGAGAAGGAATTACGGTCCTTCATCCTTAATAGGTCAGGTAGTGACTGTGGAGAGGAAATTACTGTCCTTCACCCTTAACAGGTCAGGTAGTGACAGTGGAGAGGAAATTATTGTCCTTCAACTTGAACAGGTCAGGTAGTGAATGCGGAGAGGAAATTTCTGTCCTTCACCCTTAACAAGTCAGGTAGTGACTGTGGATAGGAAATTACAGTCCTTAATCCTGAACAGGTCACGGAGTGACTGTGGAGAGGAAATTACTGTCCTTCCCCCTTAACAGGTCAGGTTGTGACTGTGGAGTGGAAATTACTGTCCTTCCCCCTTAACAGGACAAGTAGTGACTGTGAAGAGGAAATTACTGTCCTTCAGCTTGAACAGGTCAGGGAGTGACTGAGGAGAAGATCTTACTGTCCTTCACCCTGAACAGGCCAGGGTTTAACAGTTGAGAGGAAATTACAGTTCTTCACCCCGAATATGTCAGGTAGTGACTGTCGATAGGAAATTACTGTCCTTCACCTGAACAGGTCACGGAGTGACTGTGGAGAAGAAATTAATGTCCTTCACCCTTAACAGGTCAGGTAGTGACAGTGGAGAGGAAATTACTGTCCTTCACTCTTAACAGGTCCGGTAGTGACTGTGCAGCGGAAATTACTGTCCTTCACCTTGAACTGGTCAGAGATTGACCGTGGAGAAGAAATTACTGTCCTTCACCCTGAAAAGTTCATAGATTGAATGGGGAGAGGAAATTTCTGTCCTTCTCCCTGTCCAGGTCATACAGTGAGTCTGGAGATTAAATTACTGTCCTTCACCCTGACCAGGTCACGTTGTGACTGTGAAGAGCTGATTACTGTCGTTCACCTTGAACAGGTCAGGGTTAGACTCTGGAGAGGTAATTACAGTTCTTCACCCAGAACAGGACATGTTGTGACTGTGGAGAGGAAATTACTGTCCTTCACCCTTAACAGGTCAGGTATTGACTGTGGAGAGGAAATTACGGTCCTTCACCCTTAACAGGTCAGGTATTGACATCGGAGAGGAAATTACAGTCCTTCTCCTTGAACAGGTCAGGGAGTGACCGTGGAGAGGAAATTACAGTCCTTCACCTTGAACAGGTCAGGGTGTGACTGTGGAGAGGAAATTACAGTCCTTCACCTTGAACAGGTCCGGGTATGACTGCGGAAAGGAAATAACTGTCCTTCACCCTGAACAGGTCAGGTAGAGACAGTGGAGTGGGTATTACTATCCTTCACCCTGAACTGGTCAGGGTGCAACAGTTGATAGCAAATTACAGTCATTCACCTGAACAGGTCAGGGAGTGACAGTGTAGTGGAAATTACAGTCCTTCACCCAGAACAAGACACGGTGTGACTGTGGAGAGGAAATTACTGTCCGTCTCCCTGAACAAATCAGGGTGTAACAGTTGATAGGAAATTACAGTCCTTCACCTGAACAGGTCATACAGTGACTGTGGAGAAGAAATTACTGTCCTTCATCCTCAATATGTCATAGATTGACTGGGGAGAAAAAATTACTGTTCTTCATTCTGACCAGGTCATTTAGTGACTGTGGACAGGAAATTACTATCCTTCACGCTGAACAGATCGGGTTGTGATTGTGGAGAAGATGTTACAGTCCTTCACCTGAACATGTAAGGTAGTGACTGTGGAGAGGAAATTGATGTCCTTCATACTGAACACGTCAGAGAGTGATACTGGAGCAGAAGTTACTGTCCTTCGCCTTAAGACTATCAGGCAGTAACTGAGGTGATGAATTTACTGTGCTTCACCCTATACTCATAAGGGGGTGACTGTGGAAAGGAAATTAAAGTCCTTCACCTGAAAGGGTCACGGTGTTACTGTGGTGAGGAAATTACAGACCTTCATCCTGAACACGTCAGAGAGTGATTGTGGAGTGGAAGTTACTATCCTTAACCCTGTACAGCTCAGAGTGTAACTGTGGAGACGAAGTTACAGTCCTTCACCTGAACATCTCAGGGAGTGACTGTGGAGAGGAAATTACCGTCCTTCACCCTGACCAGGTCATGTTGTGACTGTGGAGAGGAAATTCCAGTCCTTCACCTTTAACAGGACACGGTGTGACTGTGGAGAGGAAATTACTCTTCTTCACCCGGAACAGGTCAGGGAGTGACTGTGTACTATCCTTCACCCTGAACAGGTCATAGATTGACTGTGCAGAGGAAATTACAGTCCTTAAGCCTGAACAGGTCACGGAGTGACTGTGGAGAAGAAATTACTGTCCTTCAAATTGAACAGCTTAGGGAGTGACTGAGGAGAAGAACTTACTGTCCTTCACCCTGAACAGATCAGGGTTTAACAGTTGAGAGGAAATTACAGTTCTTCACCCCGAATATGTCAGTTAGTGACAGTGGAGAGGAAATTACTGTCCTTCACCTGAACAGGTCCGGGTGTGACTGTAGAGAAGAAATTATTGTCCTTCATCCTGAATAGGTCATAGATTGACTGGGGAGAAAAAATTACTGTCCTTCACCCTGACCAGGTCAATTAGTGAATGTGGAGAGCAATTAGTGACTGTGGAGAGGAAATTACGGTCCTTCACCCTTAACAGGTCAGGTATTGACATCGGAGAGGAAATTACAGTCCTTCTCCTTGAACAGGTCAGGGAGTGACCGTGGAGAGGAAATTACTGTCCTTCACCTTGAACAGGTCAGGGTGTGACTGTGGAGAGGAAATTACAGTCCTTCACCTTGAACAGGTCCGGGTATGACTGCGGAAAGGTAATAACTGTCCTTCACCCTGAACAGGTCAGGGTTGCAACAGATGATAGCAAATTACAGTCATTCACCTGAACAGGTCAGGGAGAGACAGTGTAGTGGAAATAACTGTCCTTCACCCCGAACAGGTCAGCTAGTGAATGTGGAGAGGAAAGTACTGTCCTTCAACCTGACCAGGTCACGTTGTGACTGTGGAGAAGAAATTACTGTCCTTCACCCTTAACAGGTCAGGTTGTGACTGTGGAGAGGAAATGACTGTCCCTCAAATTGAACAGCTTAGGGAGTGACTGAAGAGAAGAACTTACTGTCCTTCACCCTGAACAGGTCAGGATTTAACAGTTGAGAGGAAATTACAGTTCTTCACCCCGAATATGTCAGGTAGTGACTGTCGATAGGAAATTACTGTCCTTCACCTGAACAGGTCACGGAGTGACTGTGGAGAAGGAATTACGGTCCTTCATCCTTAATAGGTCAGGTAGTGACTGTGGAGAGGAAATTACTGTCCTTCACCCTTAACAGGTCAGGTAGTGACAGTGGAGAGGAAATTATTGTCCTTCAACTTGAACAGGTCAGGTAGTGAATGCGGAGAGGAAATTTCTGTCCTTCACCCTTAACAAGTCAGGTAGTGACTGTGGATAGGAAATTACAGTCCTTAATCCTGAACAGGTCACGGAGTGACTGTGGAGAGGAAATTACTGTCCTTCCCCCTTAACAGGTCAGGTTGTGACTGTGGAGTGGAAATTACTGTCCTTCCCCCTTAACAGGACAAGTAGTGACTGTGAAGAGGAAATTACTGTCCTTCAGCTTGAACAGGTCAGGGAGTGACTGAGGAGAAGATCTTACTGTCCTTCACCCTGAACAGGCCAGGGTTTAACAGTTGAGAGGAAATTACAGTTCTTCACCCCGAATATGTCAGGTAGTGACTGTCGATAGGAAATTACTGTCCTTCACCTGAACAGGTCACGGAGTGACTGTGGAGAAGAAATTAATGTCCTTCACCCTTAACAGGTCAGGTAGTGACAGTGGAGAGGAAATTACTGTCCTTCACTCTTAACAGGTCCGGTAGTGACTGTGCAGCGGAAATTACTGTCCTTCACCTTGAACTGGTCAGAGATTGACCGTGGAGAAGAAATTACTGTCCTTCACCCTGAAAAGTTCATAGATTGAATGGGGAGAGGAAATTTCTGTCCTTCTCCCTGTCCAGGTCATACAGTGAGTCTGGAGATTAAATTACTGTCCTTCACCCTGACCAGGTCACGTTGTGACTGTGAAGAGCTGATTACTGTCGTTCACCTTGAACAGGTCAGGGTTAGACTCTGGAGAGGTAATTACAGTTCTTCACCCAGAACAGGACATGTTGTGACTGTGGAGAGGAAATTACTGTCCTTCACCCTTAACAGGTCAGGTATTGACTGTGGAGAGGAAATTACGGTCCTTCACCCTTAACAGGTCAGGTATTGACATCGGAGAGGAAATTACAGTCCTTCTCCTTGAACAGGTCAGGGAGTGACCGTGGAGAGGAAATTACAGTCCTTCACCTTGAACAGGTCAGGGTGTGACTGTGGAGAGGAAATTACAGTCCTTCACCTTGAACAGGTCCGGGTATGACTGCGGAAAGGAAATAACTGTCCTTCACCCTGAACAGGTCAGGTAGAGACAGTGGAGTGGGTATTACTATCCTTCACCCTGAACTGGTCAGGGTGCAACAGTTGATAGCAAATTACAGTCATTCACCTGAACAGGTCAGGGAGTGACAGTGTAGTGGAAATTACAGTCCTTCACCCAGAACAAGACACGGTGTGACTGTGGAGAGGAAATTACTGTCCGTCTCCCTGAACAAATCAGGGTGTAACAGTTGATAGGAAATTACAGTCCTTCACCTGAACAGGTCATACAGTGACTGTGGAGAAGAAATTACTGTCCTTCATCCTCAATATGTCATAGATTGACTGGGGAGAAAAAATTACTGTTCTTCATTCTGACCAGGTCATTTAGTGACTGTGGACAGGAAATTACTATCCTTCACGCTGAACAGATCGGGTTGTGATTGTGGAGAAGATGTTACAGTCCTTCACCTGAACATGTAAGGTAGTGACTGTGGAGAGGAAATTGATGTCCTTCATACTGAACACGTCAGAGAGTGATACTGGAGCAGAAGTTACTGTCCTTCGCCTTAAGACTATCAGGCAGTAACTGAGGTGATGAATTTACTGTGCTTCACCCTATACTCATAAGGGGGTGACTGTGGAAAGGAAATTAAAGTCCTTCACCTGAAAGGGTCACGGTGTTACTGTGGTGAGGAAATTACAGACCTTCATCCTGAACACGTCAGAGAGTGATTGTGGAGTGGAAGTTACTATCCTTAACCCTGTACAGCTCAGAGTGTAACTGTGGAGACGAAGTTACAGTCCTTCACCTGAACATCTCAGGGAGTGACTGTGGAGAGGAAATTACCGTCCTTCACCCTGACCAGGTCATGTTGTGACTGTGGAGAGGAAATTCCAGTCCTTCACCTTTAACAGGACACGGTGTGACTGTGGAGAGGAAATTACTCTTCTTCACCCGGAACAGGTCAGGGAGTGACTGTGTACTATCCTTCACCCTGAACAGGTCATAGATTGACTGTGCAGAGGAAATTACAGTCCTTAAGCCTGAACAGGTCACGGAGTGACTGTGGAGAAGAAATTACTGTCCTTCAAATTGAACAGCTTAGGGAGTGACTGAGGAGAAGAACTTACTGTCCTTCACCCTGAACAGATCAGGGTTTAACAGTTGAGAGGAAATTACAGTTCTTCACCCCGAATATGTCAGTTAGTGACAGTGGAGAGGAAATTACTGTCCTTCACCTGAACAGGTCCGGGTGTGACTGTAGAGAAGAAATTATTGTCCTTCATCCTGAATAGGTCATAGATTGACTGGGGAGAAAAAATTACTGTCCTTCACCCTGACCAGGTCAATTAGTGAATGTGGAGAGCAATTAGTGACTGTGGAGAGGAAATTACGGTCCTTCACCCTTAACAGGTCAGGTATTGACATCGGAGAGGAAATTACAGTCCTTCTCCTTGAACAGGTCAGGGAGTGACCGTGGAGAGGAAATTACTGTCCTTCACCTTGAACAGGTCAGGGTGTGACTGTGGAGAGGAAATTACAGTCCTTCACCTTGAACAGGTCCGGGTATGACTGCGGAAAGGAAATAACTGTCCTTTACCCTGAACAGGTCAGGGTTGCAACAGATGATAGCAAATTACAGTCATTCACCTGAACAGGTCAGGGAGTGACAGTGTAGTGGAAATAACTGTCCTTCACCCCGAACAGGTCAGCTAGTGAATGTGGAGAGGAAATTACTGTCCTTCAACCTGACCAGGTCACGTTGTGACTGTGTAGAGGAGATTACTGTCGTTCACCTTCAACCGGTCAGGGTTTGACTCTGGAGAGGAAATTACAGTCCTTCACCCAGAACAAGACACGGTCTGACTGCGGAGAGGAAATTACTGTCCTTCCCCCTTAAAAGTTCAGGTAGTGACTGTGGAGAGGAAATTACTGTCCTTCACCTGAACAGGTCACGGAGTGACTACGGGGAAGAAATTACTGTCCTTCCCCCTTAACAGCTTAGGGAGTGCCTGAGGAGAAGAACTTACTGTCCTTCACCCTGAACAGGTCAGGGTTTAACAGTTGAGAGGAAATTGCAGCTCTTCACCCCGAATATGTCAGGTAGTGACTGTGGAGAGGAAACTACTGTCCTTCACCTGAACAGGTCCGGGTGTGACTGTAGAGAAGAAATTATTGTCCTTCATCCTGAATAGGTCATAGATTGACTGGGGAGAAAAAATTACTGTCCTTCACCCTGACCAGGTCAAGTAGTGAATCTGGAGAGGAAATTACTGTCCTTCACCCTTAACAGGTCAGGTAGTGACTGTGGAGAGGAAATTACGGTCCTTCACCCTTAACAGGTCAGGTATTGACATCGGAGAGGAAATTACAGTCCTTCTCCTTGAACAGTTCAGGGTGTGACTGTGGAGAGGAAATTATAGTCCTTCACCTTGAACAGGTCCGGGTATGACTGCGGAAAGGAAATAACTGTCCTTCACCCTGAACAGGTCAGGAAGAGACAGTGGAGTGGGTATTACTATCCTTCACCCTGAACTGGTCAGGGTGCAACAGTTGATAGCAAATTACAGTCATTCACCTGAACAGGTCAGGGAGTGACAGTGTAGTGGAAATAACTGTCCTTCACCCCGAACAGGTCAGCTAGTGAATGTGGAGAGGAAATTACTGTCCTTCAACCTGACCAGGTCACGTTGTGACTGTGTAGAGGAGATTACTGTCGTTCACCTTCAACCGGTCAGGGTTTGACTCTGGAGAGGAAATTACAGTCCTTCACCCAGAACAAGACACGGTCTGACTGCGGAGAGGAAATTACTGTCCTTCCCCCTTAAAAGTTCAGGTAGTGACTGTGGAGAGGAAATTACTGTCCTTCACCTGAACAGGTCACGGAGTGAATGTGGAGAATAAATTACTGTCCTTCACCCTGAACAGGTCATAGATTGACTGTGGAGAGGACATTACAGTCCATCACCCTGAACAGGTCACGGAGTGACTGTTTAGAAGAAATTACTGTCCTTCAACCTGACCAGGTCACGTTGTGACTGTGTAGAGGAGATTACTGTCGTTCACCTTCAACCGGTCAGGGTTTGACTCTGGAGAGGAAATTACAGTCCTTCACCCAGAACAGGACACGGTCTGACTGCGGAGAGGAAATTACTGTCCTTCCCCCTTAAAAGTTCAGGTAGTGACTGTGGAGAGGAAATTACTGTCCTTCACCTGAACAGGTCACGGAGTGACTACGGGGAAGAAATTACTGTCCTTCCCCCTTAACAGCTTAGGGAGTGCCTGAGGAGAAGAACTTACTGTCCTTCACCCTGAACAGGTCAGGGTTTAACAGTTGAGAGGAAATTGCAGCTCTTCACCCCGAATATGTCAGGTAGTGACTGTCGATAGGAAATTACTGTTCTTCACCTGAACAGGTCACGGAGTGAATGTGGAGAATAAATTACTGTCCTTCACCCTGAACAGGTCACGTTGTGACTGTGTAGAGGAGATTACTGTCGTTCACCTTCAACCGGTCAGGGTTTGACTCTGGAGAGGAAATTACAGTCCTTCACCCAGAACAGGACACGGTCTGACTGCGGAGAGGAAATTACTGTCCTTCCCCCTTAAAAGTTCAGGTAGTGACTGTGGAGAGGAAATTACTGTCCTTCACCTGAACAGGTCACGGAGTGACTACGGGGAAGAAATTACTGTCCTTCCCCCTTAACAGCTTAGGGAGTGCCTGAGGAGAAGAACTTACTGTCCTTCACCCTGAACAGGTCAGGGTTTAACAGTTGAGAGGAAATTGCAGCTCTTCACCCCGAATATGTCAGGTAGTGACTGTCGATAGGAAATTACTGTTCTTCACCTGAACAGGTCACGGAGTGAATGTGGAGAATAAATTACTGTCCTTCACCCTGAACAGGTCATAGATTGACTGTGGAGAGGACATTACAGTCCATCACCCTGAACAGGTCACGGAGTGACTGTTTAGAAGAAATTACTGTCCTTCAACCTGACCAGGTCACGTTGTGACTGTGTAGAGGAGATTACTGTCGTTCACCTTCAACCGGTCAGGGTTTGACTCTGGAGAGGAAATTACAGTCCTTCACCCAGAACAGGACACGGTGTGACTGCGGAGAGGAAATTACTATCCTTCATCCTTAACAGGTCAGGGTGTAACAGTTAATAGCAAATTACAGTCCTTCACCTGTACAGGTCAGGAAGTGACAGTGGAGAAGAACTTACTCTCCTTCACCCTGAACAGATCAGGGATTAACAGTTGAGAGGAAATTACAGTTCTTCACCCCGAATATGTCAGTTAGTGACAGTGGAGAGGAAATTACTGTCCTTCACCTGAACAGGTCCGGGTGTGACTGTAGAGAAGAAATTATTGTCCTTCATCCTGAATAGGTCATAGATTGACTGGGGAGAAAAAATTACTGTCCTTCACCCTGACCAGGTCAATTAGTGAATGTGGAGAGGAAATTACTGTCCTTCCCCCTGACCAGGTCAGGTAGTGACTGTGGAGAGGAAATTACGGTCCTTCACCCTTAACAGGTCAGGTATTGACATCGGAGAGGAAATTACAGTCCTTCTCCTTGAACAGGTCAGGGAGTGACCGTGGAGAGGAAATTACTGTCCTTCACCTTGAACAGGTCAGGGTGTGACTGTGGAGAGGAAATTACAGTCCTTCACCTTGAACAGGTCCGGGTATGACTGCGGAAAGGTAATAACTGTCCTTCACCCTGAACAGGTCAGGGTTGCAACAGATGATAGCAAATTACAGTCATTCACCTGAACAGGTCAGGGAGAGACAGTGTAGTGGAAATAACTGTCCTTCACCCCGAACAGGTCAGCTAGTGAATGTGGAGAGGAAAGTACTGTCCTTCAACCTGACCAGGTCACGTTGTGACTGTGGAGAAGAAATTACTGTCCTTCACCCTTAACAGGTCAGGTTGTGACTGTGGAGAGGAAATGACTGTCCCTCAAATTGAACAGCTTAGGGAGTGACTGAAGAGAAGAACTTACTGTCCTTCACCCTGAACAGGTCAGGATTTAACAGTTGAGAGGAAATTACAGTTCTTCACCCCGAATATGTCAGGTAGTGACTGTCGATAGGAAATTACTGTCCTTCACCTGAACAGGTCACGGAGTGACTGTGGAGAAGGAATTACTGTCCTTCAACTTGAACAGGTCAGGTAGTGAATGCGGAGAGGAAATTTCTGTCCTTCACCCTTAACAAGTCAGGTAGTGACTGTGGATAGGAAATTACAGTCCTTAATCCTGAACAGGTCACGGAGTGACTGTGGAGAGGAAATTACTGTCCTTCCCCCTTAACAGGTCAGGTTGTGACTGTGGAGAGGAAATTACTGTCCTTCCCCCTTAACAGGACAAGTAGTGACTGTGAAGAGGAAATTACTGTCCTTCAGCTTGAACAGGTCAGGGAGTGACTGAGGAGAAGATCTTACTGTCCTTCACCCTGAACAGGCCAGGGTTTAACAGTTGAGAGGAAATTACAGTTCTTCACCCCGAATATGTCAGGTAGTGACTGTCGATAGGAAATTACTGTCCTTCACCTGAACAGGTCACGGAGTGACTGTGGAGAAGAAATTAATGTCCTTCACCCTTAACAGGTCAGGTAGTGACAGTGGAGAGGAAATTACTGTCCTTCACTCTTAACAGGTCCGGTAGTGACTGTGCAGCGGAAATTACTGTCCTTCACCTTGAACTGGTCAGAGATTGACCGTGGAGAAGAAATTACTGTCCTTCACCCTGAAAAGTTCATAGATTGAATGGGGAGAGGAAATTTCTGTCCTTCTCCCTGTCCAGGTCATACAGTGAGTCTGGAGATTAAATTACTGTCCTTCACCCTGACCAGGTCACGTTGTGACTGTGAAGAGCTGATTACTGTCGTTCACCTTGAAAAGGTCAGGGTTAGACTCTGGAGAGGTAATTACAGTTCTTCACCCAGAACAGGACATGTTGTGACTGTGGAGAGGAAATTACTGTCCTTCACCCTTAACAGGTCAGGTATTGACTGTGGAGAGGAAATTACGGTCCTTCACCCTTAACAGGTCAGGTATTGACATCGGAGAGGAAATTACAGTCCTTCTCCTTGAACAGGTCAGGGAGTGACCGTGGAGAGGAAATTACAGTCCTTCACCTTGAACAGGTCAGGGTGTGACTGTGGAGAGGAAATTACAGTCCTTCACCTTGAACAGGTCCGGGTATGACTGCGGAAAGGAAATAACTGTCCTTCACCCTGAACAGGTCAGGGTTGCAACAGATGATAGCAAATTACAGTCATTCACCTGAACAGGTCAGGGAGAGACAGTGTAGTGGAAATAACTGTCCTTCACCCCGAACAGGTCAGCTAGTGAATGTGGAGAGGAAATTACTGTCCTTCAACCTGACCAGGTCACGTTGTGACTGTGGAGAAGAAATTACTGTCCTTCACCCTTAACAGGTCAGGTTGTGACTGTGGAGAGGAAATGACTGTCCCTCAAATTGAACAGCTTAGGGAGTGACTGAAGAGAAGAACTTACTGTCCTTCACCCTGAACAGGTCAGGATTTAACAGTTGAGAGGAAATTACAGTTCTTCACCCCGAATATGTCAGTTAGTGACAGTGGAGAGGAAATTACTGTCCTTCACCTGAACAGGTCCGGGTGTGACTGTAGAGAAGAAATTATTGTCCTTCATCCTGAATAGGTCATAGATTGACTGGGGAGAAAAAATTACTGTCCTTCACCCTGACCAGGTCAATTAGTGAATGTGGAGAGCAATTAGTGACTGTGGAGAGGAAATTACGGTCCTTCACCCTTAACAGGTCAGGTATTGACATCGGAGAGGAAATTACAGTCCTTCTCCTTGAACAGGTCAGGGTGTGACTGTGGAGAGGAAATTACAGTCCTTCACCTTGAACAGGTCAGGGTGTGACTGTGGAGAGGAAATTACAGTCCTTCACCTTGAACAGGTCCGGGTATGACTGCGGAAAGGAAATAACTGTCCTTTACCCTGAACAGGTCAGGGTTGCAACAGATGATAGCAAATTACAGTCATTCACCTGAACAGGTCAGGGAGTGACAGTGTAGTGGAAATAACTGTCCTTCACCCCGAACAGGTCAGCTAGTGAATGTGGAGAGGAAATTACTGTCCTTCAACCTGACCAGGTCACGTTGTGACTGTGTAGAGGAGATTACTGTCGTTCACCTTCAACCGGTCAGGGTTTGACTCTGGAGAGGAAATTACAGTCCTTCACCCAGAACAAGACACGGTCTGACTGCGGAGAGGAAATTACTGTCCTTCCCCCTTAAAAGTTCAGGTAGTGACTGTGGAGAGGAAATTACTGTCCTTCACCTGAACAGGTCACGGAGTGACTACGGGGAAGAAATTACTGTCCTTCCCCCTTAACAGCTTAGGGAGTGCCTGAGGAGAAGAACTTACTGTCCTTCACCCTGAACAGGTCAGGGTTTAACAGTTGAGAGGAAATTGCAGCTCTTCACCCCGAATATGTCAGGTAGTGACTGTGGAGAGGAAACTACTGTCCTTCACCTGAACAGGTCCGGGTGTGACTGTAGAGAAGAAATTATTGTCCTTCATCCTGAATAGGTCATAGATTGACTGGGGAGAAAAAATTACTGTCCTTCACCCTGACCAGGTCAAGTAGTGAATCTGGAGAGGAAATTACTGTCCTTCACCCTTAACAGGTCAGGTAGTGACTGTGGAGAGGAAATTACGGTCCTTCACCCTTAACAGGTCAGGTATTGACATCGGAGAGGAAATTACAGTCCTTCTCCTTGAACAGTTCAGGGTGTGACTGTGGAGAGGAAATTATAGTCCTTCACCTTGAACAGGTCCGGGTATGACTGCGGAAAGGAAATAACTGTCCTTCACCCTGAACAGGTCAGGAAGAGACAGTGGAGTGGGTATTACTATCCTTCACCCTGAACTGGTCAGGGTGCAACAGTTGATAGCAAATTACAGTCATTCACCTGAGCAGGTCAGGGAGTGACAGTGTAGTGGAAATAACTGTCCTTCACCCCGAACAGGTCAGCTAGTGAATGTGGAGAGGAAATTACTGTCCTTCAACCTGACCAGGTCACGTTGTGACTGTGTAGAGGAGATTACTGTCGTTCACCTTCAACCGGTCAGGGTTTGACTCTGGAGAGGAAATTACAGTCCTTCACCCAGAACAAGACACGGTCTGACTGCGGAGAGGAAATTACTGTCCTTCCCCCTTAAAAGTTCAGGTAGTGACTGTGGAGAGGAAATTACTGTCCTTCACCTGAACAGGTCACGGAGTGAATGTGGAGAATAAATTACTGTCCTTCACCCTGAACAGGTCATAGATTGACTGTGGAGAGGACATTACAGTCCATCACCCTGAACAGGTCACGGAGTGACTGTTTAGAAGAAATTACTGTCCTTCAACCTGACCAGGTCACGTTGTGACTGTGTAGAGGAGATTACTGTCATTCACCTTCAACCGGTCAGGGTTTGACTCTGGAGAGGAAATTACAGTCCTTCACCCAGAACAGGACACGGTCTGACTGCGGAGAGGAAATTACTGTCCTTCCCCCTTAAAAGTTCAGGTAGTGACTGTGGAGAGGAAATTACTGTCCTTCACCTGAACAGGTCACGGAGTGACTACGGGGAAGAAATTACTGTCCTTCCCCCTTAACAGCTTAGGGAGTGCCTGAGGAGAAGAACTTACTGTCCTTCACCCTGAACAGGTCAGGGTTTAACAGTTGAGAGGAAATTGCAGCTCTTCACCCCGAATATGTCAGGTAGTGACTGTCGATAGGAAATTACTGTTCTTCACCTGAACAGGTCACGGAGTGAATGTGGAGAATAAATTACTGTCCTTCACCCTGAACAGGTCACGTTGTGACTGTGTAGAGGAGATTACTGTCGTTCACCTTCAACCGGTCAGGGTTTGACTCTGGAGAGGAAATTACAGTCCTTCACCCAGAACAGGACACGGTCTGACTGCGGAGAGGAAATTACTGTCCTTCCCCCTTAAAAGTTCAGGTAGTGACTGTGGAGAGGAAATTACTGTCCTTCACCTGAACAGGTCACGGAGTGACTACGGGGAAGAAATTACTGTCCTTCCCCCTTAACAGCTTAGGGAGTGCCTGAGGAGAAGAACTTACTGTCCTTCACCCTGAACAGGTCAGGGTTTAACAGTTGAGAGGAAATTGCAGCTCTTCACCCCGAATATGTCAGGTAGTGACTGTCGATAGGAAATTACTGTTCTTCACCTGAACAGGTCACGGAGTGAATGTGGAGAATAAATTACTGTCCTTCACCCTGAACAGGTCATAGATTGACTGTGGAGAGGACATTACAGTCCATCACCCTGAACAGGTCACGGAGTGACTGTTTAGAAGAAATTACTGTCCTTCAACCTGACCAGGTCACGTTGTGACTGTGTAGAGGAGATTACTGTCGTTCACCTTCAACCGGTCAGGGTTTGACTCTGGAGAGGAAATTACAGTCCTTCACCCAGAACAGGACACGGTGTGACTGCGGAGAGGAAATTACTATCCTTCATCCTTAACAGGTCAGGGTGTAACAGTTAATAGCAAATTACAGTCCTTCACCTGTACAGGTCAGGAAGTGACAGTGGAGAAGAACTTACTCTCCTTCACCCTGAACAGATCAGGGATTAACAGTTGAGAGGAAATTACAGTTCTTCACCCCGAATATGTCAGTTAGTGACAGTGGAGAGGAAATTACTGTCCTTCACCTGAACAGGTCCGGGTGTGACTGTAGAGAAGAAATTATTGTCCTTCATCCTGAATAGGTCATAGATTGACTGGGGAGAAAAAATTACTGTCCTTCACCCTGACCAGGTCAATTAGTGAATGTGGAGAGGAAATTACTGTCCTTCCCCCTGACCAGGTCAGGTAGTGACTGTGGAGAGGAAATTACGGTCCTTCACCCTTAACAGGTCAGGTATTGACATCGGAGAGGAAATTACAGTCCTTCTCCTTGAACAGGTCAGGGAGTGACCGTGGAGAGGAAATTACTGTCCTTCACCTTGAACAGGTCAGGGTGTGACTGTGGAGAGGAAATTACAGTCCTTCACCTTGAACAGGTCCGGGTATGACTGCGGAAAGGAAATAACTGTCCTTCACCCTGAACAGGTCAGGGTTGCAACAGATGATAGCAAATTACAGTCATTCACCTGAACAGGTCAGGGAGAGACAGTGTAGTGGAAATAACTGTCCTTCACCCCGAACAGGTCAGCTAGTGAATGTGGAGAGGAAATTACTGTCCTTCAACCTGACCAGGTCACGTTGTGACTGTGGAGAAGAAATTACTGTCCTTCACCCTTAACAGGTCAGGTTGTGACTGTGGAGAGGAAATGACTGTCCCTCAAATTGAACAGCTTAGGGAGTGACTGAAGAGAAGAACTTACTGTCCTTCACCCTGAACAGGTCAGGATTTAACAGTTGAGAGGAAATTACAGTTCTTCACCCCGAATATGTCAGGTAGTGACTGTCGATAGGAAATTACTGTCCTTCACCTGAACAGGTCACGGAGTGACTGTGGAGAAGGAATTACGGTCCTTCATCCTTAATAGGTCAGGTAGTGACTGTGGAGAGGAAATTACTGTCCTTCAACTTGAACAGGTCAGGTAGTGAATGCGGAGAGGAAATTTCTGTCCTTCACCCTTAACAAGTCAGGTAGTGACTGTGGATAGGAAATTACAGTCCTTAATCCTGAACAGGTCACGGAGTGACTGTGGAGAGGAAATTACTGTCCTTCCCCCTTAACAGGTCAGGTTGTGACTGTGGAGAGGAAATTACTGTCCTTCCCCCTTAACAGGACAAGTAGTGACTGTGAAGAGGAAATTACTGTCCTTCAGCTTGAACAGGTCAGGGAGTGACTGAGGAGAAGATCTTACTGTCCTTCACCCTGAACAGGCCAGGGTTTAACAGTTGAGAGGAAATTACAGTTCTTCACCCCGAATATGTCAGGTAGTGACTGTCGATAGGAAATTACTGTCCTTCACCTGAACAGGTCACGGAGTGACTGTGGAGAAGAAATTAATGTCCTTCACCCTTAACAGGTCAGGTAGTGACAGTGGAGAGGAAATTACTGTCCTTCACTCTTAACAGGTCCGGTAGTGACTGTGCAGCGGAAATTACTGTCCTTCACCTTGAACTGGTCAGAGATTGACCGTGGAGAAGAAATTACTGTCCTTCACCCTGAAAAGTTCATAGATTGAATGGGGAGAGGAAATTTCTGTCCTTCTCCCTGTCCAGGTCATACAGTGAGTCTGGAGATTAAATTACTGTCCTTCACCCTGACCAGGTCACGTTGTGACTGTGAAGAGCTGATTACTGTCGTTCACCTTGAACAGGTCAGGGTTAGTCTCTGGAGAGGTAATTACAGTTCTTCACCCAGAACAGGACATGTTGTGACTGTGGAGAGGAAATTACTGTCCTTCACCCTTAACAGGTCAGGTATTGACTGTGGAGAGGAAATTACGGTCCTTCACCCTTAACAGGTCAGGTATTGACATCGGAGAGGAAATTACAGTCCTTCTCCTTGAACAGGTCAGGGAGTGACCGTGGAGAGGAAATTACAGTCCTTCACCTTGAACAGGTCAGGGTGTGACTGTGGAGAGGAAATTACAGTCCTTCACCTTGAACAGGTCCGGGTATGACTGCGGAAAGGAAATAACTGTCCTTCACCCTGAACAGGTCAGGGTTGCAACAGATGATAGCAAATTACAGTCATTCACCTGAACAGGTCAGGGAGAGACAGTGTAGTGGAAATAACTGTCCTTCACCCCGAACAGGTCAGCTAGTGAATGTGGAGAGGAAATTACTGTCCTTCACCCTTAACAGGTCAGGTTGTGACTGTGGAGAGGAAATGACTGTCCCTCAAATTGAACAGCTTAGGGAGTGACTGAAGAGAAGAACTTACTGTCCTTCACCCTGAACAGGTCAGGATTTAACAGTTGAGAGGAAATTACAGTTCTTCACCCCGAATATGTCAGGTAGTGACTGTCGATAGGAAATTACTGTCCTTCACCTGAACAGGTCACGGAGTGACTGTGGAGAAGGAATTACGGTCCTTCATCCTTAATAGGTCAGGTAGTGACTGTGGAGAGGAAATTACTGTCCTTCACCCTTAACAGGTCAGGTAGTGACAGTGGAGAGGAAATTATTGTCCTTCAACTTGAACAGGTCAGGTAGTGAATGCGGAGAGGAAATTTCTGTCCTTCACCCTTAACAAGTCAGGTAGTGACTGTGGATAGGAAATTACAGTCCTTAATCCTGAACAGGTCACGGAGTGACTGTGGAGAGGAAATTACTGTCCTTCCCCCTTAACAGGTCAGGTTGTGACTGTGGAGAGGAAATTACTGTCCTTCCCCCTTAACAGGACAAGTAGTGACTGTGAAGAGGAAATTACTGTCCTTCAGCTTGAACAGGTCAGGGAGTGACTGAGGAGAAGATCTTACTGTCCTTCACCCTGAACAGGCCAGGGTTTAACAGTTGAGAGGAAATTACAGTTCTTCACCCCGAATATGTCAGGTAGTGACTGTCGATAGGAAATTACTGTCCTTCACCTGAACAGGTCACGGAGTGACTGTGGAGAAGAAATTAATGTCCTTCACCCTTAACAGGTCAGGTAGTGACAGTGGAGAGGAAATTACTGTCCTTCACTCTTAACAGGTCCGGTAGTGACTGTGCAGCGGAAATTACTGTCCTTCACCTTGAACTGGTCAGAGATTGACCGTGGAGAAGAAATTACTGTCCTTCACCCTGAAAAGTTCATAGATTGAATGGGGAGAGGAAATTTCTGTCCTTCTCCCTGTCCAGGTCATACAGTGAGTCTGGAGATTAAATTACTGTCCTTCACCCTGACCAGGTCACGTTGTGACTGTGAAGAGCTGATTACTGTCGTTCACCTTGAACAGGTCAGGGTTAGACTCTGGAGAGGTAATTACAGTTCTTCACCCAGAACAGGACATGTTGTGACTGTGGAGAGGAAATTACTGTCCTTCACCCTTAACAGGTCAGGTATTGACTGTGGAGAGGAAATTACGGTCCTTCACCCTTAACAGGTCAGGTATTGACATCGGAGAGGAAATTACAGTCCTTCTCCTTGAACAGGTCAGGGAGTGACCGTGGAGAGGAAATTACAGTCCTTCACCTTGAACAGGTCAGGGTGTGACTGTGGAGAGGAAATTACAGTCCTTCACCTTGAACAGGTCCGGGTATGACTGCGGAAAGGAAATAACTGTCCTTCACCCTGAACAGGTCAGGTAGAGACAGTGGAGTGGGTATTACTATCCTTCACCCTGAACTGGTCAGGGTGCAACAGTTGATAGCAAATTACAGTCATTCACCTGAACAGGTCAGGGAGTGACAGTGTAGTGGAAATTACAGTCCTTCACCCAGAACAAGACACGGTGTGACTGTGGAGAGGAAATTACTGTCCGTCTCCCTGAACAAATCAGGGTGTAACAGTTGATAGGAAATTACAGTCCTTCACCTGAACAGGTCATACAGTGACTGTGGAGAAGAAATTACTGTCCTTCATCCTCAATATGTCATAGATTGACTGGGGAGAAAAAATTACTGTTCTTCATTCTGACCAGGTCATTTAGTGACTGTGGACAGGAAATTACTATCCTTCACGCTGAACAGATCGGGTTGTGATTGTGGAGAAGATGTTACAGTCCTTCACCTGAACATGTCAGGTAGTGACTGTGGAGAGGAAATTGATGTCCTTCATACTGAACACGTCAGAGAGTGATACTGGAGCAGAAGTTACTGTCCTTCGCCTTAAGACTATCAGGCAGTAACTGAGGTGATGAATTTACTGTGCTTCACCCTATACTCATAAGGGGGTGACTGTGGAAAGGAAATTAAAGTCCTTCACCTGAAAGGGTCACGGTGTTACTGTGGTGAGGAAATTACAGACCTTCATCCTGAACACGTCAGAGAGTGATTGTGGAGTGGAAGTTACTATCCTTAACCCTGTACAGCTCAGAGTGTAACTGTGGAGACGAAGTTACAGTCCTTCACCTGAACATCTCAGGGAGTGACTGTGGAGAGGAAATTACCGTCCTTCACCCTGACCAGGTCATGTTGTGACTGTGGAGAGGAAATTCCAGTCCTTCACCTTTAACAGGACACGGTGTGACTGTGGAGAGGAAATTACTCTTCTTCACCCGGAACAGGTCAGGGAGTGACTGTGCAGAGGAAATTACAGTCCTTAACCCTGAACAGGTCACGGAGTGACTGTGGAGAAGAAATTACTGTCCTTCAAATTGAACAGCTTAGGGAGTGACTGAGGAGAAGAACTTACTGTCCTTCACCCTGAACAGATCAGGGTTTAATAGTTGAGAGGAAATTACAGTTCTTCACCCCGAATATGTCAGTTAGTGACAGTGGAGAGGAAATTACTGTCCTTCACCTGAACAGGTCCGGGTGTGACTGTAGAGAAGAAATTATTGTCCTTCATCCTGAATAGGTCATATATTGACTGGGGAGAAAAAATTACTGTCCTTCACCCTGACCAGGTCAATTAGTGAATGTGGAGAGGAAATTACTGTCCTTCACCCTGACCAGGTCATGTTGTGACTGTGGAGAAGAAATTACAGTCCTTCACCTTTAACAGGACACGGTGTGACTGTGGAGAGGAAATTACTCTCTTTCACCCTGAACAGGTCAGGGAGTGACAGTGGAGAGGATATTACTACCCTTAACCCTGAACAGGTCAGGGTGTAACAGGTGATAGCAAATTACAGTCTTTCACCTGAACAGGTCAGGGAATGACAGTGGAGAAGAACTTGCTGTCCTTCACCCTGAACAGGTCAGGGTGTAACAGTTGAGAGGAAATTACTGTTCTGCACCCCGAATATGTCAGGCAGTGACTGTGGAGAGGAAACTACTTCACATGAACAGGTCCTGGTGTGACTGCGGAGAGGAAATTACAGTCCTTCACCATGAACAGGTCAGGGAGTGACCGTGGAGAAGAAATTACTGTCCTTGACCCTAAAAAGGTCATAGATTGAATGGGGAGAGGAAATTTCTGTTCTTCTCCCCGTCCAGGTCATACAGTGACTGTGGAGATGAAATTACTGTCCTTCACCCTGACCAGGAAATTACAGTCCTTCACCTGAACAGCTCATGATGTGACTGTGGAGAGGAAATTACAGTCCTACACATTGAACAGGTCACGGAGTGACTGTAGAGAAGAAATTACTGTCCTTCACCCTGACCAGGTCACGTTGCGACTGCAAAGAGGAGATTACTGTCTTTCACCTTGAACAGGTCAGGGTTTGACTCTGCAGAGAAAATTACAGTCCTTCACCCAGAACAAGACACGGTGTGACTGCGGAGAGGAAATAACTGTCCGTCTCCCTGAACAGGTCAAGGTGTAACAGTTGATAGGAAATTACAGTCATTCACCTGAACAGGTCAGGGAGTGCCTGTGGAAAGAATATTACTGTTCTTCACACTGAACAGGTCATAGAGTGACTGTGGAGAAGAACTTACTGTCCTTCACCTGGAACAGATCAGGGAATGACTGTGGAGATGAAGTTATTTTCCTTCACATGAACAGGTTAGTGTGTGACTGTTGAGAAGAAATTACTGTCCTTCATCATCAATAGCTCATAGATTGAGTGGGGAGAAAAAATTACTGTTCTTCCTTCTGACCAGGTCATGTAGTAAATGTGGAGAAGGAATTACTGTCCTTCACCCTGAACAGGTCAGGGAGTGACAGTGGAGAGGAAATTACGGTTCTGTACCCCGAATATGTCAGGCAGTGACTGTGGAGAGGAAACTACTGTCCTTCACCCTGACCAGGTCACTTTGTGACTGTGGAGAGGAAATTACAGTCCTTCACCTGAACAGGTCATGATGTGACTGTGGAGAGGAAATTACAGTCCTTCACGTTGAACAGGCCAGGGTGTGACTGTGGAGAGGAAATTACAGTCCTTCACGTTGAACAGGCCAGGGTGTGACTGTGCAGCGGAAATTACTGTCCATCAGCTTGAACAGGTCATAGAGTGACTGCGGAGAGGAAATTACATTCCTTCACCTTGAACTGGTCAGAGAGTGACCTTTGAGAAGAAATTACTGTCCTTCACCCTGAAAAGGTTATAGATTGAATGGGGAGAGGAAATTTCTGTTCTTCTCCCCGTCCAGGTCATACAGTGACTGTGGATATTAAATTACTGTCCTTCACCCCGACCAGGTCACGTTGTGACTGTGTAGAGGTGATTACTGTCGTTCACCTTGAACAGGTCAGGGTTTGACTCTGGAGAGGTAATTACAGTCCTTCACCCAGAACAGGACATGGTGTGACTGCGGAGAGGAAATTACAGACCTTCATCTTGAACAGGTCTGAGTGTGACTGTGGAGAGGAAATTACTGTCCTTCACCTTGAGCAGCTCATTGAGTGACTGTGGAGAGCAAACTACTGTCCTTCACCCTGACCAGGTCATGTTGTGAATGTGGAGAGGAAATTACTGTCCTTCACCTTTAACAGGACACGGTGTGACTGTGGAGAGCAAATTACTCTCCTTCACCCGGAACAGGTCAGGGTGTGACAGTGGAGAGGATATTACTACCCTTAACCCTGAACAGGTCAGGGTGTAACAGTTGATAGCAAATTACAGTCTTTCACCTTTAACAGGACACGGTGTGACTGTGGAGACAATATTACTATCCTTCACCCGGAACAGGTCAGGGAGTGACTGTGTACTATCCTTCACCCTGAACAGGTCAGGGTGTAACAGTTGATAGCAAATTACATTCTTTCACCTGAACAGGTCAGGGAATGACAGTGGAGAAGAACTTGCTGTCCTTCACCCTGAACAGGTCAGGGTGTAACAGTTGAGAGGAAATTACTGTTCTGCTCCCCGAATACGTCAGGCAGTGACTGTGGAGAGGAAACTACTGTCCTTCACATGAACAGGTCAGGTAGTGACTGTGGAGAGGAAATTACTGTCCTTCACCTTGAACAGGTCAGGGAGTGACCGTGGAGAAGAAATTACTGTCCTTGACCCTAAAAAGGTCATAGATTGAATGGGGAGAGGAAATTTCTGTTCTTCTCCCCATCCAGGTCATACAGTCACTGTGGAGATGAAGTTACTGTCCATCACCCTGACCAGGTCACTTTGTGACTGTGGAGAGGAAATTACAGTCCTTCACATTGAACAGGCCAGGGTGTGACTGTGGAGAGGAAATTACAGTCCTTCACCTTGAACAGGTCAAGGTTTGACTGTGGAGAGTTAATTACAGTTCTTCACCTGGAACAGCTCATTGAGTGACTGAGTAGAGGAAATTACAGTCCTTCGCCTTGAACAGGTCAGGGTGTGACTGTGGAGAGGAAATTACAGTCCTTCACCTTGAACAGCTCATTGAGTGACTGTGGAGAGGAAATTACTGTCCTTCACCCTGAAACAGGTCAAGTATTGAATGTGGAGAGGAAATTACTGTCCTTCAACTTGAACAGCTTAGGGAGTGACTGTGGAGAATAAATTACTGTCCTTCACCCTGAACAGGTCATAGATTGACTGTGGAGAGGAAATTACAGTCCTTCACCCTGAACAGGTCACGGAGAGACTGTGGAGAAGAAATTACTGTCCTTCACCCTGACCAGGTCACGTTGCGACTGCAAAGAGGAGATTACTGTCTTTCACCTTGAACAGGACAGGGTTTGACTCTGCAGAGGAAATTACAGTCCTTCACCCAGAACAAGACATGGTGTGACTGCGGAGAGGAAATTACTGTCGGTCCCCCTGAACAGATCAGGGTGTAACAGTTGATAGGAAATTACAGTCATTCACCTGAACAGGTCAGGGAGTGACTGTGGAAAGAATATTACTGTTCTTCACACTGAACAGGTCATAGAGTGACTGTGGAGAAGAACTTACTGTCCTTCACCTGGAACAGATCAGGGAATGACTGTGGAGATGAAGTTATTTTCCTTCACATGAACAGGTCAGGTAGTGACTGTGGAGAGGAAATTACTGTCCTTCACCTTGAGCAGCTCATTGAGTGACAGTGGAGAGGAAATTACAGTCCTTCACCTTTAACAGGACACGGTGTGACTGTGGAGAGGAAATTACTCTCCTTCACCCGGAACAGATCAGGGAGTGACAGTGGAGAGGATATTACTATCCTTCACCCTGAACAGGTCAGGGTGTAACAGTTGATAGCAAATTACAGTCTTTCACCTGAACAGGTCAGGGAATGACAGTGCAGAAGAACTTGCTGTCCTTCACCCTGAACAGGTCAGGGTGTAACAGCTGAGAGGAAATTACTGTTCTGCAGCCCGAATATGTCAGGCAGTGACTGTGGACAGGAAACTACTGTCCTTCACATGAACAGGTCCGGGTGTGACTGCGGAGAGGAAATTACAGTCCTTCACCTTGAACAGGTCAGGGAGTGACCGTGGAGAAGAAATTACTGTCCTTGACCCTAAAAAGGTCATAGATTGAATGGGGAGAGGAAATTTCTGTTCTTCTCCCCGTTCAGGTCATACAGTGACTGTGGAGATGAAGTTACTGTACATCACCCTGACCAGGTCTCTTTGTGACTGTGGAGAGGAAATTACAGTCCTTCACCTTGAACAGGTCAGGGTGTGACTGTGGAGAGGAAATTACAGTTCTTCACCTTGAACAGCTCATTGAGTGACTGTGGAGAGGAAATTACTGTCCTTCACCCTGAACAGGTCATAGATTGACTGTGGAGAGGAAATTACTGTCCTTCACCTTGACCAGGGCACGTTGTGACTGTGGAGAGGAAATTACAGTCCTTCACCTGAACAGGTCAGGTAGTAACTGTGGAGAGGAAATTACTGTCCTTCCCCCTTAACAGGTCAGCTAGTAACTGTGGAGAGGAAATTACTGTCCTTCCCCGTTAACAGGTCAGGTAGTGACTGTGGAGAGGAAATTACTGTCCTTCACCCTGAACAGGTCATAGATTGACTGTGGAGAGGAAATTACAGTCCTTAACCCTGAACAGGTCACGGAGTGACTGTGGAGAAGAAATTACTGTCCTTCACCCTGACCAGGTCACGTTGTGACTGTGTAGAGGAGATTACTGTCGTTCACCTTGATCAGGTCAGGATTTGACTCTGGAGAGGAAATTACAGTCCTTCACCCAGAACAAGACACTGTGTGACTGCGGAGAGGAAATTACTGTCCGTCTCCCTGAACAAATCAGGGTGTAACAGTTGATAGGAAATTACAGTCCTTCACCTGAACAGGTCATACAGTGACTGTGGAGAAGAACTTACTGTCCTTCACACGGAACAGATCAGGGAGTGACTGTGGAGAGGAAATTACTGTCCTTCATCCTCAATATGTCATAGATTGACTGGGGAGAAAAAATTACTGTTCTTCATTCTGACCAGGTCAAGTAGTGACTGTGGACAGGAAATTACTATCCTTCACGCTGAACAGATCGGGTTGTGATTGTGGAGAAGATGTTACAGTCCTTCACCTGAACATGTCAGGTAGTGACTGTGGAGAGGAAATTGATGTCCTTCATACTGAACACGTCAGAGAGTGATTCTGGAGCAGAAGTTACTGTCCTTCGCCTTAAGACTATCAGGCAGTAACTGAGGTGATGAATTTACTATCCTTCACCCTATACTCATAAGGGGGTGACTGTGGAAAGGAAATTAAAGTCCTTCACCTGAAAGGGTCACGGTGTTACTGTGGTGAGGAAATTACAGACCTTCATCCTGAACTCGTCAGAGAGTGATTGTGGATTGGAAGTTACTATCCTTAACCCTGTACAGCTCAGAGTGTAACTGTGGAGACGAAGTTACAGTCCTTCACCTGAACATCTCAGGTAGTAACTGTGGAGAGGAAAATACAGTCCTTAACCCTGAACAGGTCACGGAGTGACTGTGGAGAGGAAATTCCAGTCCTTCACCTTTAACAGGACGGTGTGACTGTGGAGAGGAAATTACTCTCCTTCACCCGGAACAGGTCAGGGAGTGACAGTGGAGAATTAATTACTGTCCTTCACCCTGAACAGGTCATAGATTGACTGTGCAGAGAAAATTACAGTCCTTAACCCTGAACAGGTCACGGAGTGACTGTGGAGAGGAAATTACTGTCCTTCACCCTGACCAGGTCACGTTGTGACTGTGGAGAGGAAATTACTGTCCTTCAAATTGAACAGCTTAGGGAGTGACTGAGGAGAAGAACTTACTGTCCTTCACCCTGAACAGGTCAGGGTTTAATAGTTGAGAGGAAATTACAGTTCTTCACCCCGGATATGCAAGGTAGTGACTGTCGATAGGAAATTACTGTCCTTCACCTGAACAGTTCACGGAGTGACTGAGGAGAGGAAATTACTGTCCTTTACCCTTAACAGGTCAGGTAGTGACTGTGGAGAGGAAATTACTGTCCTTCACCCTGAACAGGTCATAGATTGACTGTCAGAGGAAATTACAGTCCTTAACCCTGAACAGGTCACGGAGTGACTGTGGAGAAGAAATTACTGTCCTTCACCCTGACCAGGTCACGTTGTGACTGTGTAGAGGAGATTACTGTCCTTCACCTTAACAGGTCAGGGAGTGACTGTGGAGAAGAACTTACTGTCCTTCACCTGGAACAGATCAGGGAATGACTGTGGAGATGAAGTTATTTTCCTTCACATGAACAGGTCAGGTAGTGACTGTGGAGAGGAAATTACTGTCCTTCACCTTGAGCAGCTCATTGAGTGACAGTGGAGAGGAAATTACAGTCCTTCACCTTTAACAGGACACGGTGTGACTGTGGAGAGGAAATTACTCTCCTTCACCCGGAACAGATCAGGGAGTGACAGTGGAGAGGATATTACTATCCTTCACCCTGAACAGGTCAGGGTGTAACAGTTGATAGCAAATTACAGTCTTTCACCTGAACAGGTCAGGGAATGACAGTGCAGAAGAACTTGCTGTCCTTCACCCTGAACAGGTCAGGGTGTAACAGCTGAGAGGAAATTACTGTTCTGCAGCCCGAATATGTCAGGCAGTGACTGTGGACAGGAAACTACTGTCCTTCACATGAACAGGTCCGGGTGTGACTGCGGAGAGGAAATTACAGTCCTTCACCTTGAACAGGTCAGGGAGTGACCGTGGAGAAGAAATTACTGTCCTTGACCCTAAAAAGGTCATAGATTGAATGGGGAGAGGAAATTTCTGTTCTTCTCCCCGTTCAGGTCATACAGTGACTGTGGAGATGAAGTTACTGTACATCACCCTGACCAGGTCTCTTTGTGACTGTGGAGAGGAAATTACAGTCCTTCACCTTGAACAGGTCAGGGTGTGACTGTGGAGAGGAAATTACAGTTCTTCACCTTGAACAGCTCATTGAGTGACTGTGGAGAGGAAATTACTGTCCTTCACCCTGAACAGGTCATAGATTGACTGTGGAGAGGAAATTACTGTCCTTCACCTTGACCAGGGCACGTTGTGACTGTGGAGAGGAAATTACAGTCCTTCACCTGAACAGGTCAGGTAGTAACTGTGGAGAGGAAATTACTGTCCTTCCCCCTTAACAGGTCAGCTAGTAACTGTGGAGAGGAAATTACTGTCCTTCCCCGTTAACAGGTCAGGTAGTGACTGTGGAGAGGAAATTACTGTCCTTCACCCTGAACAGGTCATAGATTGACTGTGGAGAGGAAATTACAGTCCTTAACCCTGAACAGGTCACGGAGTGACTGTGGAGAAGAAATTACTGTCCTTCACCCTGACCAGGTCACGTTGTGACTGTGTAGAGGAGATTACTGTCGTTCACCTTGATCAGGTCAGGATTTGACTCTGGAGAGGAAATTACAGTCCTTCACCCAGAACAAGACACTGTGTGACTGCGGAGAGGAAATTACTGTCCGTCTCCCTGAACAAATCAGGGTGTAACAGTTGATAGGAAATTACAGTCCTTCACCTGAACAGGTCATACAGTGACTGTGGAGAAGAACTTACTGTCCTTCACACGGAACAGATCAGGGAGTGACTGTGGAGAGGAAATTACTGTCCTTCATCCTCAATATGTCATAGATTGACTGGGGAGAAAAAATTACTGTTCTTCATTCTGACCAGGTCAAGTAGTGACTGTGGACAGGAAATTACTATCCTTCACGCTGAACAGATCGGGTTGTGATTGTGGAGAAGATGTTACAGTCCTTCACCTGAACATGTCAGGTAGTGACTGTGGAGAGGAAATTGATGTCCTTCATACTGAACACGTCAGAGAGTGATTCTGGAGCAGAAGTTACTGTCCTTCGCCTTAAGACTATCAGGCAGTAACTGAGGTGATGAATTTACTATCCTTCACCCTATACTCATAAGGGGGTGACTGTGGAAAGGAAATTAAAGTCCTTCACCTGAAAGGGTCACGGTGTTACTGTGGTGAGGAAATTACAGACCTTCATCCTGAACTCGTCAGAGAGTGATTGTGGATTGGAAGTTACTATCCTTAACCCTGTACAGCTCAGAGTGTAACTGTGGAGACGAAGTTACAGTCCTTCACCTGAACATCTCAGGTAGTAACTGTGGAGAGGAAAATACAGTCCTTAACCCTGAACAGGTCACGGAGTGACTGTGGAGAGGAAATTCCAGTCCTTCACCTTTAACAGGACGGTGTGACTGTGGAGAGGAAATTACTCTCCTTCACCCGGAACAGGTCAGGGAGTGACAGTGGAGAATTAATTACTGTCCTTCACCCTGAACAGGTCATAGATTGACTGTGCAGAGAAAATTACAGTCCTTAACCCTGAACAGGTCACGGAGTGACTGTGGAGAGGAAATTACTGTCCTTCACCCTGACCAGGTCACGTTGTGACTGTGGAGAGGAAATTACTGTCCTTCAAATTGAACAGCTTAGGGAGTGACTGAGGAGAAGAACTTACTGTCCTTCACCCTGAACAGGTCAGGGTTTAATAGTTGAGAGGAAATTACAGTTCTTCACCCCGGATATGCAAGGTAGTGACTGTCGATAGGAAATTACTGTCCTTCACCTGAACAGTTCACGGAGTGACTGAGGAGAGGAAATTACTGTCCTTTACCCTTAACAGGTCAGGTAGTGACTGTGGAGAGGAAATTACTGTCCTTCACCCTGAACAGGTCATAGATTGACTGTCAGAGGAAATTACAGTCCTTAACCCTGAACAGGTCACGGAGTGACTGTGGAGAAGAAATTACTGTCCTTCACCCTGACCAGGTCACGTTGTGACTGTGTAGAGGAGATTACTGTCCTTCACCTTAACAGGTCAGGGAGTGACTGTGGAGAGGAAATTACAGTCCTCTACGTTGAACAGGCCAGGGTGTGACTGTGGAGAGGAAATTACAGTCCTTCACTCTTAACAGGTCAGGTAGTGACTGTGCAGCGGAAATTACTGTCCTTCAGCTTGAACAGGTCATAGAGTGACTGCGGAGAGGAAATTACATTCCTTCACCTTGAACTGGTCAGAGAGTGACCGTGGAGAAGAAATTACTGTCCTTCACCCTGAAAAGGTCATAGATTGAATGGGGAGAGGAAATTTCTGTCCTTCTCCCTGTCCAGGTCATACAGTGACTGTGGAGATTAAATTACTGTCCTTCACCCTGACCAGGTCACGTTGTGACTGTGTAGAGGTGATTACTGTCGTTCACCTTGAACAGGTCAGGGTTTGACTCTGGAGATGTAATTACAGTCCTTCACCCAGAACAGGACACAACGTTGTGACTGTGGAGAGGAAATTACTCTCCTGCTCCCTGAACTGGTCAGGTTGTGACTGTAGAGAGTAAATTAAAGTCCTTCACCCTGACCAGGTCATGTTGTGACTGTGGAGAGGAAATTACAGTTCTTCACCTTTAACAGGACACGGTGTGACTGTGGAGAGGAAATTACTCTCCTTCACCCGGAACAGGTCAGGGAGTGACAGTGGAGAGGATATTACTATCCTTCACCCTGAACAGGTCAGGGTGTAACAGTTGATAGCAAATTACATTCGTTCACCTGAACAGGTCAGTGAATGACAGTGGAGAAGAACTTGCTGTCCTTCACCCTGAACAGGTCAGGGTGTAACAGTTGAGAGGAAATTACTGTTCTGCTCCCCGAATATGTCAGGCAGTGACTGTGCAGAGGAAACTACTGTCCTTCACATGAACAGGTCTGGGCGTGACTGCAGAGAGGAAATTACAGTCCTTCACCTTGAATAGGTCAGGGAGTGACCGTGGAGAAGAAATTACTGTCCTTGACCCTAAAAAGGTCATAGATTGAATGGGGAGAGGAAATTTCTGTTCTTCTCCCCGTCCAGGTCGTACAGTGACTGTGGAGATGAAATTACTGTCCTTCACCCTGACCAGGTCACTTTGTGACTGTGGAGAGGAAATTACAGACCTTCACGTTGAACAGGCCAGGGTGTGACTGTGGAGAGGAAATTACAGTCCTTCACCTTGAACAGGTCAAGGTATGACTGTGGAGATTTAATTACAGTTCTTCACCTGGAACAGCTCATTAAGTGACTGAGTAGAGGAAATTACAGTCCTTCACCTTGAACAGGTCAGGGTATGACTGTGGGGAGGAAATTACTGTCCTTCACCCAGAGCAGGACACGTTGTGACTATGGAGAGGAAATTACTCTCCTGCACCTTGAACAGGTCATTGAGTGACCGTGGAGAAGAAATTACTGTCCTTGACCCTAAAAAGGTCAGAGATAGAACGGGGAGAGGAAATTTCTGTTCTTCTCCCCGTCCAGGTCATACAGTGACTGTGGAGATGAAGTTACTGTCCTTCACCCTGACCAGGTCACTTTGTGACTGTGGAGAGGAAATTACGGTCCTTCACCTGAACAGGTCATGATGTGACTGTGGAGAAGGAAATTACAGTCCTTCACGTTGAACAGGCCAGGGTGTGACTGTGGAGAGGAAATTGCAGTCCTTCACCTTGAACAGGTCAGGGTGTGACTGTGGAGAGGAAATTACTGTCCTTCACCCTGAACAGGTCATAGATTGACTGTGGAGAGGAAATTACATTCCTTAACCCTGAACAGGTCACGGAGTGACTGTGGAGAAGAAATTACTGTCCTTCACCTTGACCAGGGCACGTTGTGACTGTGGAGAGGAAATTACAGTCCTTCACCTGAACAGGTCAGGTAGTAACTGTGGAGAGGAAATTACTGTCCTTCCCCCTTAACAGGTCAGGTAGTGACTGTGGAGAGGAAATTACTGTCCTTCCCCGTTAACAGGTCAGGTAGTAACTGTGCAGAGGAAATTACTGTCCTTCACCCTGAACAGGTCATAGATTGACTGTGGAGAGGAAATTACAGTCCTTAATCCTGAACAGGTCACGGAGTGACTGTGGAAAAGAAATTACTGTCCTTCACCCTGACCAGGTCACGTTGTGACTGTGGAGAGGAAATCACTGTCCTTCCCCCTTAACAGGTCAGGTTGTGACTGTGAAGAGGAAATTACTGTCCTTCAAATTGAACAGCTTAGGGAGTGACTGAGGAGAAGAACTTACTGTCCTTCACCCTGAACAGGTCAGGGTTTAATAGTTGAGAGGAAATTACAGTCCTTCACCTTGAACAGGCCAGGGTGTGACTGTGGAGAGGAAATTACAGTCCTTCACCCTTAACAGGTCAGGTAGTAACTGTGGAGAGGAAATTACTGTCCTTCACTCTTAACAGGTCAGGTAGTGACTGTGCAGCGGAAATTACTGTCCTTCAGCTTGAACAGGTCATAGAGTGACTGCGGAGAGGAAATTACATTCCTTCACCTTGAACTGGTCAGAGAGTGACCGTGGAGAAGAAATTACTGTCCTTCACCCTGAAAAGGTCATAGATTGAATGGGGAGAGGAAATTTCTGTCCTTCTCCCTGTCCAAGTCATACAGTGACTGTGGAGATTAAATTACTGTCCTTCACCCTGACCAGGTCACGTTGTGACTGTGTAGAGGTGATTACTGTCGTTCACCTTGAACAGGTCAGGGTTTGACTCTGGAGAGGAAATTACAGTCCTTCACCCAGAACAGAACACGACGTTGTGACTGTGGAGAGGAAATTACTCTCCTGCTCCCTGAACTGGTCAGGTTGTGACTGTGGAGAGTAAATTAAAGTCCTTCACCCTGACCAGGTCATGTTGTGACTGTGGAGAGGAAATTACAGTTCTTCACCTTTAACAGGACACGGTGTGACTGTGGAGAGGAAATTACTCTCCTTCACCCGGAACAGGTCAGGGAGTGACAGTGGAGAGGATATTACTATCCTTCACCCTGAACAGGTCAGGGTGTAACAGTTGATAGCAAATTACATTCGTTCACCTGAACAGGTCAGTGAATGACAGTGGAGAAGAACTTGCTGTCCTTCACCCTGAACAGGTCAGGGTGTAACAGTTGAGAGGAAATTACTGTTCTGCTCCCCGAATATGTCAGGCAGTGACTGTGCAGAGGAAACTACTGTCCTTCACATGAACAGGTCTGGGCGTGACTGCAGAGAGGAAATTACAGTCCTTCACCTTGAATAGGTCAGGGAGTGACCGTGGAGAAGAAATTACTGTCCTTGACCCTAAAAAGGTCATAGATTGAATGGGGAGAGGAAATTTCTGTTCTTCTCCCTGTCCAGGTCGTACAGTGACTGTGGAGATGAAATTACTGTCCTTCACCCTGACCAGGTCACTTTGTGACTGTGGAGAGGAAATTACAGTCCTTCACGTTGAACAGGCCAGGGTGTGACTGTGGAGAGGAAATTACAGTCCTTCACCTTGAACAGGTCAAGGTATGACTGTGGAGATTTAATTACAGTTCTTCACCTGGAACAGCTCATTAAGTGACTGAGTAGAGGAAATTACAATCCTTCACCTTGAACAGGTCAGGGTGTGACGGTGGAGAGGAAATTACAGTCCTTCACCTTGAACAGGTCAAGGTATGACTGTGGAGATTTAATTACAGTTCTTCACCTGGAACAGCTCATTAAGTGACTGAGTAGAGGAAATTACAGTCCTTCACCTTGAACAGGTCAGGGTATGACTGTGGGGAGGAAATTACTGTCCTTCACCCAGAGCAGGACACGTTGTGACTATGGAGAGGAAATTACTCTCCTGCACCTTGAACAGGTCATTGAGTGACCGTGGAGAAGAAATTACTGTCCTTGACCCTAAAAAGGTCAGAGATAGAACGGGGAGAGGAAATTTCTGTTCTTCTCCCCGTCCAGGTCATACAGTGACTGTGGAGATGAAGTTACTGTCCTTCACCCTGACCAGGTCACTTTGTGACTGTGGAGAGGAAATTACGGTCCTTCACCTGAACAGGTCATGATGTGACTGTGGAGAAGGAAATTACAGTCCTTCACGTTGAACAGGCCAGGGTGTGACTGTGGAGAGGAAATTGCAGTCCTTCACCTTGAACAGGTCAGGGTGTGACTGTGGAGAGGAAATTACTGTCCTTCACCCTGAACAGGTCATAGATTGACTGTGGAGAGGAAATTACATTCCTTAACCCTGAACAGGTCACGGAGTGACTGTGGAGAAGAAATTACTGTCCTTCACCTTGACCAGGGCACGTTGTGACTGTGGAGAGGAAATTACAGTCCTTCACCTGAACAGGTCAGGTAGTAACTGTGGAGAGGAAATTACTGTCCTTCCCCCTTAACAGGTCAGGTAGTGACTGTGGAGAGGAAATTACTGTCCTTCCCCGTTAACAGGTCAGGTAGTAACTGTGGAGAGGAAATTACTGTCCTTCACCCTGAACAGGTCATAGATTGACTGTGGAGAGGAAATTACAGTCCTTAATCCTGAACAGGTCACGGAGTGACTGTGGAGAAGAAATTACTGTCCTTCACCCTGACCAGATCACGTTGTGACTGTGGAGAGGAAATCACTGTCCTTCCCCCTTAACAGGTCAGGTTGTGACTGTGAAGAGGAAATTACTGTCCTTCAAATTGAACAGCTTAGGGAGTGACTGAGGAGAAGAACTTACTGTCCTTCACCCTGAACAGGTCAGGGTTTAATAGTTGAGAGGAAATTACAGTCCTTCACCTTGAACAGGCCAGGGTGTGACTGTGGAGAGGAAATTACAGTCCTTCACCCTTAACAGGTCAGGTAGTAACTGTGGAGAGGAAATTACTGTCCTTCACTCTTAACAGGTCAGGTAGTGACTGTGCAGCGGAAATTACTGTCCTTCAGCTTGAACAGGTCATAGAGTGACTGCGGAGAGGAAATTACATTCCTTCACCTTGAACTGGTCAGAGAGTGACCGTGGAGAAGAAATTACTGTCCTTCACCCTGAAAAGGTCATAGATTGAATGGGGAGAGGAAATTTCTGTCCTTCTCCCTGTCCAGGTCATACAGTGACTGTGGAGATTAAATTACTGTCCTTCACCCTGACCAGGTCACGTTGTGACTGTGTAGAGGTGATTACTGTCGTTCACCTTGAACAGGTCAGGGTTTGACTCTGGAGAGGAAATTACAGTCCTTCACCCAGAACAGGACACGACGTTGTGACTGTGGAGAGGAAATTACTCTCCTGCTCCCTGAACTGGTCAGGTTGTGACTGTGGAGAGAAAATTAAAGTCCTTCACCCTGACCAGGTCATGTTGTGACTGTGGAGAGGAAATTACAGTTCTTCACCTTTAACAGAACACGGTGTGACTGTGGAGAGGAAATTACTCTCCTTCACCCGGAACAGGTCAGGGAGTGACAGTGGAGAGGATATTACTATCCTTCACCCTGAACAGGTCAGGGTGTAACAGTTGATAGCAAATTACATTCGTTCACCTGAACAGGTCAGTGAATGACAGTGGAGAAGAACTTGCTGTCCTTCACCCTGAACAGGTCAGGGTGTAACAGTTGAGAGGAAATTACTGTTCTGCTCCCCGAATATGTCAGGCAGTGACTGTGCAGAGGAAACTACTGTCCTTCACATGAACAGGTCTGGGCGTGACTGCAGAGAGGAAATTACAGTCCTTCACCTTGAATAGGTCAGGGAGTGACCGTGGAGAAGAAATTACTGTCCTTGACCCTAAAAAGGTCATAGATTGAATGGGGAGAGGAAATTTCTGTTCTTCTCCCCGTCCAGGTCGTACAGTGACTGTGGAGATGAAATTACTGTCCTTCACCCTGACCAGGTCACTTTGTGACTGTGGAGAGGAAATTACAGTCCTTCACGTTGAACAGGCCAGGGTGTGACTGTGGAGAGGAAATTACAGTCCTTCACCTTGAACAGGTCAAGGTATGACTGTGGAGATTTAATTACAGTTCTTCACCTGGAACAGCTCATTAAGTGACTGAGTAGAGGAAATTACAGTCCTTCACCTTGAACAGGTCAGGGTATGACTGTGGGGAGGAAATTACTGTCCTTCACCCAGAGCAGGACACGTTGTGACTATGGAGAGGAAATTACTCTCCTGCACCTTGAAAAGGTCATTGAGTGACCGTGGAGAAGAAATTACTGTCCTTGACCCTAAAAAGGTCAGAGATAGAACGGGGAGAGGAAATTTCTGTTCTTCTCCCCGTCCAGGTCATACAGTGACTGTGGAGATGAAGTTACTGTCCTTCACCCTGACCAGGTCATGATGTGACTGTGGAGAAGGAAATTACAGTCCTTCACGTTGAACAGGCCAGGGTGTGACTGTGGAGAGGAAATTACTGTCCTTCACCCTGAACAGGTCATAGATTGACTGTGGAGAGGAAATTACATTCCTTAACCCTGAACAGGTCATGGAGTGACTGTGGAGAAGAAATTACTGTCCTTCACCTTGACCAGGGCACGTTGTGACTGTGGAGAGGAAATTACAGTCCTTCACCTGAACAGGTCAGGTAGTAACTGTGGAGAGGAAAATACTGTCCTTCCCCCTTAACAGGTCAGGTAGTGACTGTGCAGAGGAAATTACTGTCCTTCCCCGTTAACAGGTCAGGTAGTAACTGTGGAGAGGAAATTACTGTCCTTCACCCTGAACAGGTCATAGATTGACTGTGGAGAGGAAATTACATTCCTTAACCCTGAACAGGTCACGGAGTGACTGTGGAGAAGAAATTACTGTCCTTCACCTTGACCAGGGCACGTTGTGACTGTGGAGAGGAAATTACAGTCCTTCACCTGAACAGGTCAGGTAGTAACTGTGGAGAGGAAATTACAGTCCTTCCCCCTTAACAGGTCAGGTTGTGACTGTGCAGAGGAAACTACTGTCCTTCACATGAACAGGTCTGGGCGTGACTGCAGAGAGGAAATTACAGTCCTTCACCTTGAATAGGCCAGGGAGTGACCGTGGAGAAGAAATTACTGTCCTTGACCCTAAAAAGGTCATAGATTGAATGGGGAGAGGAAATTTCTGTTCTTCTCCCCGTCCAGGTCGTACAGTGACTGTGGAGATGAAATTACTGTCCTTCACCCTGACCAGGTCACTTTGTGACTGTGGAGAGGAAATTACAGTCCTTCACGTTGAACAGGCCAGGGTGTGACTGTGGAGAGGAAATCACTGTCCTTCCCCCTTAACAGGTCAGGTTGTGACTGTGAAGAGGAAATTACTGTCCTTCAAATTGAACAGCTTAGGGAGTGACTGAGGAGAAGAACTTACTGTCCTTCACCCTGAACAGGTCAGGGTTTAATAGTTGAGAGGAAATTACAGTCCTTCACCTTGAACAGGCCAGGGTGTGACTGTGGAGAGGAAATTACAGTCCTTCACCCTTAACAGGTCAGGTAGTAACTGTGGAGAGGAAATTACTGTCCTTCACTCTTAACAGGTCAGGTAGTGACTGTGGAGAGGAAACTACTGTCCTTCACCCTGACCAGGTCATGTTGTGACTGTGGAGAGGAAATTACAGTTCTTCACCTTTAACAGGACACGGTGTGACTGTGGAGAGGAAATTACTCTCCTTCACCCGGAACAGGTCAGGGAGTGACTGTGTACTATCCTTCACCCTGAACAGGTCAGGGTGTAACAGTTGATAGCAAATTACAGTCTTTCACCTGAACAGGTCAGGGAATGACAGTGGAGAAGAACTTGCTGTCCTTCACCCTGAACAGGTCAGGGTGTAACAGTTGAGAGGAAATTACGGTTCTGCACCCCGAATATGTCAGGCAGTGACTGTGGAGAGGAAACTACTGTCCTTCACATGAACAGGTCCGGGTGTGACTGCGGAGAGGAAATTACAGTACTTCACCTTCAACAGGTCATTGAGTGACCGTAGAGAAGAAATTACTGTCCTTGACCCTAAAAAGGTCAGAGATAGAACGGGGAGAGGAAATTTCTGTTCTTCTCCCCGTCCAGGTCATACAGTGACTGTGGAGATGAAATTAGTGTCCTTCACCCTGACCAGGTCACTTTGTGACTGTGGAGAGGAAATTACAGTCCTTCACATTGAACAGGTCACGGATTGACTGTGGAGAAGAAATTACTGTCCTTCACCCTGACCAGGTCACGTTGCGACTGCAAAGAGGAGATGACTGTCTTTCACCTTGAACAGGTCAGGGATTGACTCTGCAGAGAAAATTACAGTCCTTCACCCAGAACAAGACACGGTGTGACTGCGGAGAGGAAATTTCTGTCCGTCTCCCTGAAAAGATCAGCGTGTAACAGTTGATAGGAAATTACAGTCATTCACCCGAACAGGTCAGGGAGTGACTGAGGAAAGCATATTACTGTTCTTCACACTGAACAGGTCATAGAGTGACTGTGGAGAAGAACTTACTGTCCTTCACCTGGAACACATCAGGGAATGACTGTGGAGATGAAGTTATTTTCCTTCACATGAACAGGTTAGTGTGTGACTGTGGAGAAGAAATTACTGTCCTTCATCCTCAATAGCTCATTGATTGAGTGGGGAGAAAAAATTACTGTTGTTCTTTCTGACCAGGTCAGGTAGTGAATGTGGAGAGGGGATTACTGACCTTCACCCTGAACAGGTCAGGGAGTGACCGTGGAGAGGGAATTACTGTCCTTCACCCTGAACAGATCAGGTAGTGACTGTGGAGAGGAAACTACTGTCCTTCACCCTGACCAGGTCATGTTGTGACTGTGGAGAGGAAATTACAGTCCTTCACCTTTACCAGGACACGGTGTGACTGTGGAGAGGAAATTACTCTCCTTCACCCGGAACAGGTCAGGGAGTGACAGTGGAGAGGATATTACTACCCTTAACCCTGAACAGGTCAGGGTGTAACAGTTGAGAGGAAATTACTGTTCTGCACCCCGAATATGTCAGGCAGTGACTGTGGAGAGGAAACTACTGTCCTTCACATGAACAGGTCCGGGTGTGACTGCGGAGAGGAAATTACAGTCCTTCACCTTGAACAGGTCAGGGAGTGACCGTGGAGAAGAAATTACTGTCCTTGACCCTAAAAAGGTCATAGATTGAATGGTGAGAGGAAATTTCTGTTCTTCTCCCCGTCCAGGTCATACAGTGGCTGTGGAGATGAAATTACTGTCCTTCACCTGAACAGGTCACGATGTGACTGTGGAGAGGAAATTACTCTCCTTCCCCCAGAACAGGTCAGGGAGTGACAGTGGAGTGGGTATTACTATCCTTCACCCTGAACAGGTCAGGGGGTAACAGTTGATAGCAAATTACAGTCCTTCACCTGAACTGGTCATGATGTGACTGTGGAGAGGAAATTACAGTCCTTCACATTGAACAGGCCAGGGTGTGACTGTGGAGAGGAAATTACTGTCATTCACCTTGGGCAGGGCACGTTGTGACTGTGGAGACGAAATTACAGTCCTTCACCTTGAACAGCTCATTGAGATAATGTGGAGTGGAAATTACAGTCCTATACCTTGAACAGCTCATTGAGTGACTGTGGAGTGGAAATTACTGTCCTTCACCTTGAACAGCTCATTGAGTGACTGTGGAGAGGATATTACTATCCTTCACCCTGAAAAGGTCAAGGAGTGACAGTGGAGTGGGTATTACTATCCTTCACCCTGAACAGGTCAGGGGGTAACAGTTGATAGCAAATTACAGTCCTTCACCTAAACAGGTCAGGGAGTGAGAATGTAGTGGAAATTACTGTCCTTCTACTTGTGCAGGTCAGGTTTTGACTGTAGAGAAGAAATTATTGTCCTTCATCCTGAATACGTCACGGATTGACTGGGGAGAAAAAATTACTCTCCTTCACCCTGACCAGGTCAAGCAGTGAATGTAGACTGGAAATTACTGTCCTTCACCCTTAACTGGTCAGGTAGAAACTGTGGAGAGGAAATTACTCTCCTTCACCCTGAACAGGTCAGGGAGTGACAGTGGAGAGGATATTACAGTTTTTCACCATTAACAGGACACGGTGTGACTGTGGAGAGGAAATTACTCTCCTTCACCCGGAACAGGTCAGGGAGTGACTGTGTACTATCCTTCACCCTGAACAGGTCAGGGTGTAACAATTCATAGCAAATTACAGTCTTTCACCTGAACAGGTCAGGGAATGAGAGTGGAGAAGAACTTGCTGTCCTTCACCCTGAACAGGTCAGGGTGTAACAGTTGAGAGGAAATTACGGTTCTGCACCCCGAATATGTCAGGCAGTGACTGTGGAGAGGAAACTACTGTCCTTCACATGAACAGGTCCGGGTGTGACTGCGGAGAGGAAATTACAGTACTTCACCTTCAACAGGTCATTGAGTGACCGTAGAGAAGAAATTACTGTCCTTGACCCTAAAAAGGTCAGAGATAGAACGGGGAGAGGAAATTTCTGTTCTTCTCCCCGTCCAGGTCATACAGTGACTGTGGAGATGAAATTACTGTCCTTCACCCTGACCAGGTCACTTTGTGACTGTGGAGAGGAAATTACAGTCCTTCACATTGAACAGGTCACGGATTGACTGTGGAGAAGAAATTACTGTCCTTCACCCTGACCAGGTCACGTTGCGACTGCAAAGAGGAAATGACTGTCTTTCACCTTGAACAGGTCAGGGATTGACTCTGCAGAGAAAATTACAGTCCTTCACCCAGAACAAGACACGGTGTGACTGCGGAGAGGAAATTTCTGTCCGTCTCCCTGAAAAGATCAGCGTGTAACAGTTGATAGGAAATTACAGTCATTCACCCGAACAGGTCAGGGAGTGACTGTGGAAAGCATATTACTGTTCTTCACACTGAACAGGTCATAGAGTAACTGTGGAGAAGAACTTACTGTCCTTCACCTGGAACTGATCAGCGAATGACTGTGGAGATGAAGTTATTTTCCTTCACATGAACAGGTTAGTGTGTGACTGTGGAGAAGAAATTTCTGTCCTTCATCCTCAATAGCTCATTGATTGAGTGGGGAGAAAAAATTACTGTTCTTCTTTCTGACCAGGTCATGTAGTGAATGTGGAGAGGGAATTACTGACCTTCACCCTGAACAGGTCAGGGAGTGACCGTGGAGAGGGAATTACTGTCCTTCACCCTGAACAGATCAGGTAGTGACTGTGGAGAGGAAACTACTGTCCTTCACCCTGACCAGGTCATGTTGTGACTGTGGAGAGGAAATTACAGTCCTTCACCTTTACCAGGACACGGTGTGACTGTGGAGAGGAAATTACTCTCCTTCACCCGGAACAGGTCAGGGAGTGACAGTGGAGAGGATATTACTACCCTTAACCCTGAACAGGTCAGGGTGTAACAGTTGAGAGGAAATTACTGTTCTGCACCCCGAATATGTCAGGCAGTGACTGTGGAGAGGAAACTACTGTCCTACACATGAACAGGTCCGGGTGTGACTGCGGAGAGGAAATTACAGTCCTTCACCTTGAACAGGTCAGGGAGTGAATGTGGAGTGGAAATTACAGTCCTTCACCTTGAACAACTCATTGAGTGACTGTGGAGAGGATATTACTCTCCTTCACCCAGAACAGGTCAGGGTGTGACAGTGGAGTGGGTATTACTATCCTTCACCCTGAACAGGTCAGGGGGTAACAGTTGATAGCAAATTACAGTCCTTCACCTGAACAGGTCAGAGAGTGAGAGTGTAGTTGAAATTACTGTCCTTCTCCTTGTGCAGATCAGGTTTTGACTGTAGAGAAGAAATTATTGTCCTTCATCCTGAATAGGTCATAGATTGACTGGGGAGAAAAAATTACTCTCCTTCACCCTGACCAGGACAAGCTGTGAATGTGGAGAGGAAATTACTGTCCTTCACCCTTAACAGGTCAGGTAGTAACTGTGGAGAGGAAATTACTGTCCTTCACCCTGAACAGGTCATAGATTGACTGTGCAGAGGAAATTACAGTCCTTAACCCTGAACAGGTCACGGAGTGACTGTGGAGAAGAAATTACTGTCCTTCACCCTGACCAGGTCCTGTTGTGACTGTGGAGCGGAAATTACTGTCCTTCACCCTGAACAGGTCAGGGAGTGACAGTGGAGAGGATATTGCTATCCTTCACCCTGAACAGGTCAGGGTGTAACAGTTGATAGCAAATTACAGTCCTTCACCTGAACAGGTCAGGGAGTGACAGTGGAGAAGAACTTACGGTCCTTCACCCAGAACAGGTCAGGGTGTGACAGTGGAGTGGGTATTACTATCCTTCACCCTGTACAGGTCAGGGGGTAACAGTTGATAGCAAATTACAGTCCTTCACCTGAACAGGTCAGGGAGTGAGAGTGTAGTGGAAATTACTGTCCTTCTCCTTGTGCAGATCAGGTTTTGACTGTAGAGAAGAAATTATTGTCCTTCATCCTGAATAGGTCATAGATTGACTGGGGAGAAAAAATTACTGTCCTTCACCCTGACCAGGTCAAGCTGTGAATGTGGACTGGAAATTACTGTCCTTCACCCTTAACAGGTCAGGTAGTAACTGTGGAGAGGAAATTACTGTCCTTCACTCTTAAGATCTCAGGTAGTGACTGTGCAGAGGAAATTACTGTCCTTCACCCTGACCAGGTCATGTTGTGACTCTGGAGAGGAAATTATTATCCCTCACCCTGAACAGGTCAAGTAGTGAATGTGGAGAGGAAGTTGCTGTCCTTCACACTCAACAGGTCACGTAGCGACTGTGGAGAGGAAATTACGGTCCTTCACCCTTAACAGGTAAGGTTGTGACTGTGCAGAGTAAATTACTGTCCTTCAACTTGAACAGCTTAGGGAGTGACTGTGGAGAGGAAATTTCAGTCCTTCACCTTTAACAGGACACGGTGTGACTGTGGAGAGGAAATTACTCTCCTTCACCCTGAACAGTTCACGGAGTGACTGTGGAAAAGAAATTACTGTCCTTCACCCTGACCATTTCACGTTGCGACTGCAAAGGGGAGATTGCTGTCTTTCACCTTGAACAGGTCAGGGTTTGACTCTGCAGAGATAATTACAGTCCTTCACCCAGAACAAAACATGGTGTGACTGCGGAGAGGAAATTACTGTCCGTCTCCCTGAACAGATCAGGGTGTAACAGTTGATAGGAAATTACAGTCCTTCACCTGAACAGGTCAGGGAGTGACTGTGGAAAGAATATTACTGTTCTTCACACTGAACAGGTCATAGAGTGACTGTGGAGAAGAACTTACTGTCCTTCACCTGGAACACATCAGCGAATGACTGTGGAGATGAAGTTATTTTCCTTCACATGAACAGGTTAGTGTGTGACTGTGGGGAAGAAATTACTGTCCTTCATCCTCAATAGATCATTGATTGAGAGGGAAGAAAAAATTACTGTTCTTCAGGTCATGTAGTGAATATGGAGAGGGAATTACTGTCCTTCACCCTGAACAGGTCAGGTTGTGACTGTGGAGAGGAAACTACTGTCCTTCACCCTGACCAGGTCATGTTGTGACTGTGGAGAGGAAATTACAGTTCTTCACCTTTAACAGGACACGGTGTGACTGTGGAGAGGAAATTACTCTCCTTCACCCGGAACAGGTCAGGGATTGACTGTGTACTATCCTTCACCCTGAACAGGTCAGGGTGTAACAGTTGATAGCAAATTACAGTCTTTCACCTGAACAGGTCAGGGAATGACAGTGGAGAAGAACTTGCTGTCCTTCACCCTGAACAGGTCAGGGTGTAACAGTTGAGAGGAAATTACGGTTCTGCACCCCGAATATGTCAGGCAGTGACTGTGGAGAGGAAACTACTGTCCTTCACATGAACAGGTCCGGGTGTGACTGCGGAGAGGAAATTACAGTCCTTCACCTTCAACAGGTCATTGAGTGACCGTAGAGAAGAAATTACTGTCCTTGACCCTAAAAAGGTCAGAGATAGAACGGGGAGAGGAAATTTCTGTTCTTCTCCCCGTCCAGGTCATACAGTGACTGTGGAGATGAAATTAGTGTCCTTCACCCTGACCAGGTCACTTTGTGACTGTGGAGAGGAAATTACAGTCCTTCACATTGAACAGGTCACGGATTGACTGTGGAGAAGAAATTACTGTCCTTCACCCTGACCAGGTCACGTTGCGACTGCAAAGAGGAGATGACTGTCTTTCACCTTGAACAGGTCAGGGATTGACTCTGCAGAGAAAATTACAGTCCTTCACCCAGAACAAGACACGGTGTGACTGCGGAGAGGAAATTTCTGTCCGCCTCCCTGAAAAGATCAGCGTGTAACAGTTGATAGGAAATTACAGTCATTCACCCGAACAGGTCAGGGAGTGACTGTGGAAAGCATATTACTGTTCTTCACACTAAACAGGTCATAGAGTGACTGTGGAGAAGAACTTACTGTCCTTCACCTGGAACACATCAGGGAATGACTGTGGAGATGAAGTTATTTTCCTTCACATGAACAGGTTAGTGTGTGACTGTTGAGAAGAAATTACTGTCCTTCATCCTCAATAGCTCATTGATTGAGTGGGGAGAAAAAATTACTGTTCTTCTTTCTGACCAGGTCATGTAGTGAATGTGGAGAGGGGATTACTGACCTTCACCCTGAACAGGTCAGGGAGTGACCGTGGAGAGGGAATTACTGTCCTTCACCCTGAACAGATCAGGTAGTGACTGTGGAGAGGAAACTACTGTCCTTCACCCTGACCAGGTCATGTTGTGACTGTGGAGAGGAAATTACAGTCCTTCACCTTTACCAGGACACGGTGTGACTGTGGAGAGGAAATTACTCTCCTTCACCCGGAACAGGTCAGGGAGTGACAGTGGAGAGGATATTACTACCCTTAACCCTGAACAGGTCAGGGTGTAACAGTTGAGAGGAAATTACTGTTCTGCACCCCGAATATGTCAGGCAGTGACTGTGGAGAGGAAACTACTGTCCTTCACATGAACAGGTCCGGGTGTGACTGCAGAGAGGAAATTACAGTCCTTCACCTTGAACAGGTCAGGGAGTGACCGTGGAGAAGAAATTACTTTCCTTGACCCTAAAAAGGTCATAGATTGAATGGGGAGAGGAAATTTCTGTTCTTCTCCCCGTCCAGGTCATACAGTGGCTGTGGAGATGAAATTACTGTCCTTCACATGAACAGGTCACGATGTGACTGTGGAGAGGAAATTACTCTCCTTCCCCCAGAACAGGTCAGGGAGTGACAGTGGAGTGGGTATTACTATCCTTCACCCTGAACAGGTCAGGGGGTAACAGTTGATAGCAAATTACAGTCCTTCACCTGAACTGGTCATGATGTGACTGTGGAGAGGAAATTACAGTCCTTCACATTGAACAGGCCAGGGTGTGACTGTGGAGAGGAAATTACTGTCATTCACCTTGGGCAGGGCACGTTGTGACTGTGGAGAGGAAATTACAGTCCTTCACCTGATAAGGTCATGATGTGACTGTGGAGACGAAATTACAGTCCTTCACCTTGAACAGCTCATTGAGTGAATGTGGAGTGGAAATTACAGTCCTATACCTTGAACAGCTCATTGAGTGACTGTGGAGTGGAAATTACTGTCCTTCACCTTGAACAGCTCATTGAGTGACTGTGGAGAGGATATTACTATCCTTCACCCTGAACAGGTCAAGGAGTGACAGTGGAGTGGGTATTACTATCCTTCACCCTGAACAGGTCAGGGGGTAACAGTTGATAGCAAATTACAGTCCTTCACCTAAACAGGTCAGGGAGTGAGAATGTAGTGGAAATTACTGTCCTTCTACTTCTGCAGGTCAGGTTTTGACTGTAGAGAAGAAATTATTGTCCTTCATCCTGAATGCGTCACGGATTGACTGGGGAGAAAAAATTACTCTCCTTCACCCTGACCAGGTCAAGCAGTGAATGTAGACTGGAAACTACTGTCCTTCACCCTTAACAGGTCAGGTAGAAACTGTGGAGAGGAAATTACTCTCCTTCACCCTGAACAGGTCAAGGAGTGACAGTGGAGAGGATATTACAGTTTTTCACCATTAACAGGACACGGTGTGACTGTGGAGAGGAAACTACTGTCCTTCACCCTGACCAGGTCATGTTGTGACTGTGGAGAGGAAATTACTCTCCTTCACCCGGAACAGGTCAGGGAGTGACTGTGTACTATCCTTCACCCTGAACAGGTCAGGGTGTAACAGTTGATAGCAAATTACAGTCTTTCACCTGAACAGGTCAGGGAATGACAGTGGAGAAGAACTTGCTGTCCTTCACCCTGAACAGGTCAGGGTGTAACAGTTGAGAGGAAATTACGGTTCTGCACCCCGAATATGTCAGGCAGTGACTGTGGAGAGGAAACTACTGTCCTTCACATGACCAGGTCCGGGTGTGACTGCGGAGAGGAAATTACAGTACTTCACCTACAACAGGTCATTGAGTGACCGTAGAGAAGAAATTACTGTCCTTGACCCTAAAAAGGTCAGAGATAGAACGGGGAGAGGAAATTTCTGTTCTTCTCCCCGTCCAGGTCATACAGTGACTGTGGAGATGAAATTACTGTCCTTCACCCTGACCAGGTCACTTTGTGACTGTGGAGAGGAAATTACAGTCCTCCACATTGAACAGGTCACGGATTGACTGTGGAGAAGAAATTACTGTCCTTCACCCTGACCAGGTCACGTTGCGACTGCAAAGAGGAGATGACTGTCTTTCACCTTGAACAGGTCAGGGATTGACTCTGCAGAGAAAATTACAGTCCTTCACCCAGAACAAGACACGGTGTGACTGCGGAGAGGAAATTTCTGTCCGTCTCCCTGAAAAGATCAGCGTGTAACAGTTGATAGGAAATTACAGTCATTCACCCGAACAGGTCAGGGAGTGACTGTGGAAAGCATATTACTGTTCTTCACACTGAACAGGTCATAGAGTGACTGTGGAGAAGAACTTACTGTCCTTCACCTGGAACACATCAGCGAATGACTGTGGAGATGAAGTTATTTTCCTTCACATGAACAGGTTAGTGTGTGACTGTGGAGAAGAAATTTCTGTCCTTCATCCTCAATAGCTCATTGATTGAGTGGGGAGAAAAAATTACTGTTCTTCTTTCTGACCAGGTCATGTAGTGAATGTGGAGAGGGAATTACTGACCTTCACCCTGAACAGGTCAGGGAGTGACCGTGGAGAGGGAATTACTGTCCTTCACCCTGAACAGATCAGGTAGTGACTGTGGAGAGGAAACTACTGTCCTTCACCCTGACCAGGTCATGTTGTGACTGTGGAGAGGAAATTACAGTCCTTCACCTTTAACAGGACACGGTGTGACTGTGGAGAGGAAATTACTCTCCTTCACCCGGAACAGGTCAGGGAGTGTCAGTGGAGAGGATATTACTACCCTTAACCCTGAACAGGTCAGGGTGTAACAGTTGAGAGGAAATTACTGTTCTGCACCCCGAATATGTCAGGCAGTGACTGTGGAGAGGAAACTACTGTCCTTCACATGAACAGGTCCGGGTGTGTCTGCGGAGAGGAAATTACAGTCCTTCACCTTGAACAGGTCAGGGAGTGACCGTGGAGAAGAAATTACTGTCCTTGACCCTAAAAAGGTCATAGATTGAATGGTGAGAGGAAATTTCTGTTCTTCTCCCCGTCCAGGTCATACAGTGGCTGTGGAGATGAAATTACTGTCCTTCACCTGAACAGGTCACGATGTGACTGTGGAGAGGAAATTACAGTCCTTCACATTGAACAGGCCAGGCTGTGACTGTGGAGAGGAAATTACAGTCCTTCACCTTGAACAGGTCATGATGTGATTGTGGAGAGGAAATTACAGTCCTTCACATTGAAAAGGCCAGGGTGTGACTGTGGAGAGGAAATTACTGTCATTCACCTTGGGCAGGGCACGTTGTGACTGTGGAGAGGAAATTACAGTCCTTCACCTGAAAAGGTCACGATGTGACTGTGGAGACGAAATTACAGTCCTTCACCTTGAACAGCTCATTGAGTGAATGTGGAGTGGAAATTACAGTCCTATACCTTGAACAGCTCATTGAGTGACTGTGGAGTGGAAATTACTGTCCTTCACCTTGAACAGCTCATTGAGTGACTGTGGAGTGGAAATTACTGTCCTTCACCTTGAACAGCTCATTGAGTGAATGTGGAGTGGAAATTACTGTCCTTCACCTTGAACAGCTCATTGAGTGACTGTGGAGAGGATATTACTAACCTTCACCCTGAACAGGTCAAGGAGTGACAGTGGAGTGGGTATTACTATCCTTCACCCTGAACAGGTCAGGGGGTAACAGTTGATAGCAAATTACAGTCCTTCACCTAAACAGGTCAGGGAGTGAGAATGTAGTGGAAATTACTGTCCTTCTACTTGTGCAGGTCAGGTTTTGACTGTAGAGAAGAAATTATTGTCCTTCATCCTGAATACGTCACGGATTGACTGGGGAGAAAAAATTACTCTCCTTCACCCTGACCAGGTTAAGCAGTGAATGTAGACTGGAAATTACTGTCCTTCACCCTTAACAGGTCAGGTAGAAACTGTGGAGAGGAAATTACTCTCCTTCACCCTGAACAGGTCAGGGAGTGACAGTGGAGTGGGCATTACTATCCCTCACCCTGAACAGGTCAAGTAGTGAATGTGGAGAGGAACTTACTCTCCTTCACCTGGAACAGATCAGCGAATGACTGTGGAGATGAAGTTATTTTCCTTCACATGAACAGGTTAGTGTGTGACTGTGGAGAAGAAATTACTGTCCTTCATCCTCAATAGCTCATAGATTGAGTGGGGAGTAAAAATTACTGTTCTTCATTCTGACCAGGTCATGTAGTGAATGTGGAGAGGGAATTACTGTCCTTCACCCTGAACAGGTCACGGAGTGACTGTGGAGAGGAAACTACTGTCCTTCACCCTGACCAGGTCATGTTGTGACTGTGGAGAGGAAATTACTCTCCTTCACCCGGAAAAGGTCAGGGAGTGACTGTGTACTATCCTTCCCCCTGAACAGGTCAGGGTGTAACAGTTGATAGCAAATTACAGTCTTTCACCTGAACAGGTCAGGGAATGACAGTGGAGAAGAACTTGCTGTCCTTCACCCTGAACAGGTCAGGGTGTAACAGTTGAGAGGAAATTACGGTTCTGCACCCCGAATATGTCAGGCAGTGATTGTGGAGAGGAAACTACTGTCCTTCACATGAACAGGTCCGGGTGTGACTGCGGAGAGGAAATTACAGTCCTTCACCTTCAACAGGTCATTGAGTGACCGTGGAGAAGAAATTACTGTCCTTGACCCTAAAAAGGTCAGAGATAGAACGGGGAGAGGAAATTTCTGTTCTTCTCCACGTCCAGGTCATACAGTGACTGTGGAGATGAAATTACTGTCCATCCTGACCAGGTCACTTTGTGACTGTGGAGAGGAAATTACAGTCCTTCACCTGAACAGGTCCTGTTGTGACTGTGGAGAAGAAATTACTGTCCTTCACCCTGACCAGGTCATGTTGCGACTGCAAAGAGGAGATGACTGTCTTTCACCTTGAACAGGTCAGGGATTGACTCTGCAGAGAAAATTACAGTCCTTCACCCAGAACAAGACACGGTGTGACTGCGGAGAGGAAATTTCTGTCCGTCTCCCTGAAAAGATCAGCGTGTAACAGTTGATAGGAAATTACAGTCATTCACCCGAACAGGTCAGGGAGTGACTGTGGAAAGCATATTACTGTTCTTCACACTGAACAGGTCATAGAGTGACTGTGGAGAAGAACTTACTGTCCTTCACCTGGAACACATCAGCGAATGACTGTGGAGATGAAGTTATTTTCCTTCACATGAACAGGTTAGTGTGTGACTGTGGAGAAGAAATTACTGTCCTTCATCCTCAATAGCTCATTGATTGAGTGGGGAGAAAAAATTACTGTTCTTCTTTCTGACCAGGTCATGTAGTGAATGTGGAGAGGGAATTACTGACCTTCACCCTGAACAGGTCAGGGAGTGACCGTGGAGAGGGAATTACTGACCTTCACCCTGAACATCTCAGGGAGTGACCGTGGAGAGGAAACTACTGTCCTTCACCCTGACCAGGTCATGTTGTGACTGTGGAGAGGAAATTACAGTCCTTCACCTTTAACAGGACATGGTGTGACTGTGGAGAGGAAATTACTCTCCTTCACCCGGAACAGGTCAGGGAGTGACAGTGGAGAGGATATTACTACCCTTAACCCTGAACAGGTCAGGGTGTAACAGTTGAGAGGAAATTACTGTTCTGCACCCCGAATATGTCAGGCAGTGACTGTGGAGAGGAAACTACTGTCCTTCACATGAACATGTCCGGGTGTGTCTGCGGAGAGGAAATTACAGTCCTTCACCTTGAACATGTCAGGGAGTGACCGTGGAGAAGAAATTACTGTCCTTGACCCTAAAAAGGTCATAGATTGAATGGTGAGAGGAAATTTCTGTTCTTCTCCCCGTCCAGGTCATACAGTGGTTGTGGAGATGAAATTACTGTCCTTCACCTGAACAGGTCACGATGTGACTGTGGAGAGGAAATTACTCTCCTTCCCCCAGAACAGGTCAGGGAGTGACAGTGGAGTGGGTATTACTATCCTTCACCCTGAACAGGTCAGGGGGTAACAGTTGATAGCAAATTACAGTCCTTCACCTGAACTGGTCATGATGTGACTGTGGAGAGGAAATTACAATCCTTCACATTGAACAGGCCAGGGTGTGACTGTGGAGAGGAAATTACAGTCCTTCACCTTGAACAGGTCATGATGTAACTGTGGAGAGGAAATTACAGTCCTTCACATTGAACAGGCCAGGGTGTGACTGTGGAGAGGAAATTACTGTCATTCACCTTGGGCAGGGCACGTTGTGATTGTGGAGAGGAAATTACAGTCCTTCACCTGAAAAGGTCACGATGTGACTGTGGAGACAAAATTACAGTCCTTCACCTTGAACAGCTCATTGAGTGAATGTGGAGTGGAAATTACAGTCCTACACCTTGAACAGCTCATTGAGTGACTGTGGAGTGGAAATTACTGTCCTTCACCTTGAACAGCTCATTGAGTGACTGTGGAGAGGATATTACTAACCTTCACCCTGAACAGGTCAAGGAGTGACAGTGGAGTGGGTATTACTATCCTTCACCCTGAACAGGTCAGGAGGTAACAGTTGATAGCAAATTACAGTCCTTCACCTAAACAGGTCAGGGAGTGAGAATGTAGTGGAAATTACTGTCCTTCTACTTGTGCAGGTCAGGTTTTGACTGTAGAGAAGAAATTATTGTCCTTCATCCTGAATACGTCACGGATTGACTGGGGAGAAAAAATTACTCTCCTTCACCCTGACCAGGTTAAGCAGTGAATGTAGACTGGAAATTACTGTCCTTCACCCTTAACAGGTCAGGTAGAAACTGTGGAGAGGAAATTACTCTCCTTCACCCTGAACAGGTCAAGTAGTGAATGTGGAGAGGAACTTACTGTCCTTCACCTGGAACAGATCAGCGAATGACTGTGGAGATGAAGTTATTTTCCTTCACATGAACAGGTTAGTGTGTGACTGTGGAGAAGAAATTACTGTCCTTCATCCTCAATAGCTCATAGATTGAGTGGGGAGTAAAAATTACTGTTCTTAATTCTGACCAGGTCATGTAGTGAATGTGGAGAGGGAATTACTGTCCTTCACCCTGACCAGGTCATGTTGTGACTGTGGAGAGGAAATTACTCTCCTTCACCCGGAACAGGTCAGGGAGTGACTGTGTACTATCCTTCACCCTGAACAGGTCAGGGTGTAACAGTTGATAACAAATTACAGTCTTTCACCTGAACAGGTCAGGGAATGACAGTGGAGAAGAACTTGCTGTCCTTCACCCTGAACAGGTCAGGGTGTAACAGTTGAGAGGAAATTACGGTTCTGCACCCCGAATATGTCAGGCAGTGATTGTGGAGAGGAAACTACTGTCCTTCACATGAACAGTTCCGGGTGTGACTGCGGAGAGGAAATTACAGTCCTTCACCTTCAACAGGTCATTGAGTGACCGTGGAGTGGGTATTACTATCCTTCACCCTGAACAGGTCAGGGGGTAACAGTTGATAGCAAATTACAGTCCTTCACCTAAACAGGTCAGGGAGTGAAAATGTAGTGGAAATTACTGTCCTTCTACTTGTGCAGGTCAAGTTTTGACTGTAGAGAAGAAATTATTGTCCTTCATCCTGAATACGTCACGGATTGACTGGGGAGAAAAAATTACTCTCCTTCACCCTGACCAGGTCAAGCAGTGAATGTAGACTGGAAATTACTGTCCTTCACCCTTAACAGGTCAGGTAGAAACTGTGGAGAGGAAATTACTCTCCTTCACCCTGAACAGGTCAGGGAGTGACAGTGGAGTGGGCATTACTATCCCTCACCCTGAACAGGTCAAGTAGTGAATGTGGAGAGGAACTTACTCTCCTTCACCTGGAACACATCAGGGAATGACTGTGGAGATGAAGTTATTTTCCTTCACATGAACAGGTTAGTGTGTGACTGTGGAGAAGAAATTACTGTCCTTCATCCTCAATAGCTCATAGATTGAGTGGGGAGAAAAAAATTACTGTTCTTCTTTCTGACCAGGTCATGTAGTGAATGTGGAGAGGGAATTCCTGTCCTTCACCCTGAACAGGTGAGGGAGTGTCTGTGGAGAGGAAACTACTGTCCTTCACCCTGACCAGGTCATGTTGTGACTGTGGAGAGGAAATTACTCTCCTTCACCCGGAACAGGTCAGGGAGTGACTGTGTACTATCCTTCACCCTGAACAGGTCAGGGTTTAACAGTTGATAACAAATTACAGTCTTTCACCTGAACAGGTCAGGGAATGACAGTGGAGAAGAACTTGCTGTCCTTCACCCTGAACAGGTCAGGGTGTAACAGTTGAGAGGAAATTACGGTTCTGCACCCCGAATATGTCAGGCAGTGATTGTGGAGAGGAAACTACTGTCCTTCACATGAACAGTTCCGGGTGTGACTGCGGAGAGGAAATTACAGTCCTTCACCTTCAACAGGTCATTGAGTGACCGTGGAGAAGAAATTACTGTCCTTGACCCTAAAAAGGTCAGAGATAGAACGGGGAGAGGAAATTTCTGTTCTTCTCCACGTCCAGGTCATACAGTGACTGTGGAGAGGAAATTACAGTCCTTCACATTGAACAGGCCAGGATGTGACTCTGGAGAGGTAATTACAATCCTTCACCTTGAGCAGCTCATTGAGTGACTGTGGTGAGGATATTACTCTCCTTCACCCAGAACTGGTCAGGGAGTGACAGTGGAGTGGGTATTACTATCCTTCACCCTGAACAGGTCAGGGGGTAACAGTTGATAGCAAATTACAGTCCTTCACCTGAACTGGTCATGATGTGACTGTGGAGAGGAAATTACAGTCCTTCACATTGAACAGGCCAGGGTGTGACTGTGGAGAGGAAATTACAGTCCTTCACCTTGAACAGGTCATGATGTGACTGTGGAGAGGAAATTACAGTCCTTCACATTGAACAGGCCAGGGTGTGACTGTGGAGAGGAAATTACTGTCATTCACCTTGGGCAGGGCACGTTGTGACTGTGGAGAGGAAATTACAGTCCTTCACCTGAAAAGGTCACGATGTGACTGTGGAGACAAAATTACAGTCCTTCACCTTGAACAGCTCATTGAGTGAATGTGGAGTGGAAATTACAGTCCTATACCTTGAACAGCTCATTGAGTGACTGTGGAGTGGAAATTACTGTCCTTCACCTTGAACAGCTCATTGAGTGACTGTGGAGAGGATATTACTATCCTTCACCCTGAACAGATCAAGGAGTGACAGTGGAGTGGGTATTACTATCCTTCACCCTGAACAGGTCAGGGGGTAACAGTTGATAGCAAATTACAGTCCTTCACCTAAACAGGTCAGGGAGTGAAAATGTAGTGGAAATTACTGTCCTTCTACTTGTGCAGGTCAAGTTTTGACTGTAGAGAAGAAATTATTGTCCTTCATCCTGAATACGTCACGGATTGACTGGGGAGAAAAAATTACTCTCCTTCACCCTGACCAGGTCAAGCAGTGAATGTAGACTGGAAATTACTGTCCTTCACCCTTAACAGGTCAGGTAGAAACTGTGGAGAGGAAATTACTCTCCTTCACCCTGAACAGGTCAGGGAGTGACAGTGGAGTGGGCATTACTATCCCTCACCCTGAACAGGTCAAGTAGTGAATGTGGAGAGGAACTTACTCTCCTTCACCTGGAACACATCAGGGAATGACTGTGGAGATGAAGTTATTTTCCTTCACATGAACAGGTTAGTGTGTGACTGTGGAGAAGAAATTACTGTCCTTCATCCTCAATAGCTCATAGATTGAGTGGGGAGAAAAAAATTACTGTTCTTCTTTCTGACCAGGTCATGTAGTGAATGTGGAGAGGGAATTCCTGTCCTTCACCCTGAACAGGTGAGGGAGTGTCTGTGGAGAGGAAACTACTGTCCTTCACCCTGACCAGGTCATGTTGTGACTGTGGAGAGGAAATTACTCTCCTTCACCCGGAACAGGTCAGGGAGTGACTGTGTACTATCCTTCACCCTGAACAGGTCAGGGTGTAACAGTTGATAACAAATTACAGTCTTTCACCTGAACAGGTCAGGGAATGACAGTGGAGAAGAACTTGCTGTCCTTCACCCTGAACAGGTCAGGGTGTAACAGTTGAGAGGAAATTACGGTTCTGCACCCCGAATATGTCAGGCAGTGATTGTGGAGAGGAAACTACTGTCCTTCACATGAACAGTTCCGGGTGTGACTGCGGAGAGGAAATTACAGTCCTTCACCTTCAACAGGTCATTGAGTGACCGTGGAGAAGAAATTACTGTCCTTGACCCTAAAAAGGTCAGAGATAGAACGGGGAGAGGAAATTTCTGTTCTTCTCCACGTCCAGGTCATACAGTGACTGTGGAGAGGAAATTACAGTCCTTCACATTGAACAGGCCAGGATGTGACTCTGGAGAGGTAATTACAATCCTTCACCTTGAACAGCTCATTGAGTGACTGTGGAGAGGATATTACTCTCCTTCACCCAGAACTGGTCAGGGAGTGACAGTGGAGTGGGTATTACTATCCTTCACCCTGAACAGGTCAGGGGGTAACAGTTGATAGCAAATTACAGTCCTTCACCTGAACTGGTCATGATGTGACTGTGGAGAGGAAATTACAGTCCTTCACATTGAACAGGCCAGGGTGTGACTGTGGAGAGGAAATTACAGTCCTTCACCTTGAACAGGTCATGATGTGACTGTGGAGAGGAAATTACAGTCCTTCACATTGAACAGGCCAGGGTGTGACTGTGGAGAGGAAATTACTGTCATTCACCTTGGGCAGGGCACGTTGTGACTGTGGAGAGGAAATTACAGTCCTTCACCTGAAAAGGTCACGATGTGACTGTGGAGACAAAATTACAGTCCTTCACCTTGAACAGCTCATTGAGTGAATGTGGAGTGGAAATTACAGTCCTATACCTTGAACAGCTCATTGAGTGACTGTGGAGTGGAAATTACTGTCCTTCACCTTGAACAGCTCATTGAGTGACTGTGGAGAGGATATTACTATCCTTCACCCTGAACAGATCAAGGAGTGACAGTGGAGTGGGTATTACTATCCTTCACCCTGAACAGGTCAGGGGGTAACAGTTGATAGCAAATTACAGTCCTTCACCTAAACAGGTCAGGGAGTGAGAATGTAGTGGAAATTACTGTCCTTCTACTTGTGCAGGTCAAGTTTTGACTGTAGAGAAGAAATTATTGTCCTTCATCCTGAATACGTCACGGATTGACTGCGGAGAAAAAATTACTCTCCTTCACCCTGACCAGGTCAAGCAGTGAATGTAGACTGGAAATTACTGTCCTTCACCCTTAACAGGTCAGGTAGAAACTGTGGAGAGGAAATTACTCTCCTTCACCCTGAACAGGTCAGGGAGTGACAGTGGAGTGGGCATTACTATCCCTCACCCTGAACAGGTCAAGTAGTGAATGTGGAGAGGAACTTACTCTCCTTCACCTGGAACACATCAGGGAATGACTGTGGAGATGAAGTTATTTTCCTTCACATGAACAGGTTAGTGTGTGACTGTGGAGAAGAAATTACTGTCCTTCATCCTCAATAGCTCATAGATTGAGTGGGGAGAAAAAAATTACTGTTCTTCTTTCTGACCAGGTCATGTAGTGAATGTGGAGAGGGAATTCCTGTCCTTCACCCTGAACAGGTGAGGGAGTGACTGTGGAGAGGAAACTACTGTCCTTCACCCTGACCAGGTCATGTTGTGACTGTGGAGAGGAAATTACTCTCCTTCACCCGGAACAGGTCAGGGAGTGACTGTGTACTATCCTTCACCCTGAACAGGTCAGGGTGTAACAGTTGATAGCAAATTACAGTCTTTCACCTGAACAGGTCAGGGAATGACAGTGGAGAAGAACTTGCTGTCCTTCACCCTGAACAGGTCAGGGTGTAACAGTTGAGAGGAAATTACGGTTCTGCACCCCGAATATGTCAGGCAGTGATTGTGGAGAGGAAACTACTGTCCTTCACATGAACAGGTCCGGGTGTGACTGCGGAGAGGAAATTACAGTCCTTCACCTTCAACAGGTCATTGAGTGACCGTGGAGAAGAAATTACTGTCCTTGACCCTGAAGAGGTCAGAGATAGAACGGGGAGAGGAAATTTCTGTTCTTCTCCACGTCCAGGTCATATAGTGACTGTGGAGATGAAATTACTGTCCACCCTGACCAGGTCACTTTGTGACTGTGGAGAGGAAATTACAGTCCTTCACCTGAACAGGTCATGATGTGACTGTGGAGACGAAATTACAGTCCTTCACATTGAACAGGTCGCGGATTGACTGTGGAGAAGAAATTACTGTCCTTCACCCTGACCAGGTCACGTTGCGACTGCAAAGAGGAGATGACTGTCTTTCACCTTGAACAGGTCAGGGATTGACTCTGCAGAGAAAATTACAGTCCTTCACCCAGAACAAGACATGGTGTGACTGCGGAGAGGAAATTACTGTCCGTCTCCCTGAAAAGATCAGCGTGTAACAGTTGATAGGAAATTACAGTCATTCACCCGAACAGGTCAGGGAGTGACTGTGGAAAGAATATTACTGTTCTTCACACTGAACAGGTCATAGAGTGACTGTGGAGAAGAACTTACTGTCCTTCACCTGGAACAGATCAGGGAATGACTGTGGAGATGAAGTTATTTTCCTTCACATGAACAGGTTAGTGTGTGACTGTGGAGAAGAAATTACTGTCCTTCATCCTCAATAGCTCATTGATTGAGTGGGGAGAAAAAATTACTTTTCTTCATTCTGACCAGGTCATGTAGTGACTGTGGAGAGGGAATTACTTACCTTCACCCTGAACAGATCAGGTAGTGACTGTGGAGAGGAAACTACAGTCCTTCACCTTTAACAGGTCAGGGAGTGACAGTGGAGTGGGTATTACTATCCTTCACCCTGAACAGGTCAGGGGGTAACAGTTGATAGCAAATTACACTCCTTCACCTGAACAGGTCAGGGAGTGAGAGTGTAGTGGAAATTACTGTCCTTCTACTTGTGCAGATCAGGTTTTGACTGTAGAGAAGAAATTATTGTCCTTCATCCTGAATAGGTCATAGATTGACTGGGGAGAAAAAATTACTGTCCTTCACCCTGACCAGGTCAAGCTGTGAATGTGGACTGGAAATTACTGTCCTTCACCCTTAACAGGTCAGGTAGTAACTGTGGAGAGGAAATTACTGTCCTTCACTCTTATGAGGTCATGGAGTGACTGTGGAGAAGAAATTACTGTCCTTCACCCTGACCAGGTCAAGCTGTGAATGTGGACTGGAAATTACTGTCCTTCACCCTTAACAGGTCAGGTAGTAACTGTGGAGAGGAAATTACTGTCCTTCACTCTTAAGATCTCAGGTAGTGACTGTGCAGAGGAAATTACTGTCCTTCACCCTGACCAGGTCATGTTGTGACTCTGGAGAGGAAATTACTATCCCTCACCCTGAACAGGTCAAGTAGTGAATGTGGAGAGGAAATTACTCTCCTTCACCCTTAACAGGTAAGGTTGTGACTGTACAGAGTAAATTACTGTCCTTCAACTTGAACAGCTTAGGGAGTGACTGAGGAGAGGAAATTACTGTCCTTCACCCTGACCAGGTCACGTTGCGACTGCAAAGAGGAGATTACTGTCTTTCACCTTGAACAGGTCAGGGTTTGACTCTGCAGAGATAATTACAGTCCTTCACCCAGAACAAGACATGGTGTGACTGCGGAGAGGAAATTACTGTCCGTCTCCCTGAACAGATCACGGAGTGACTGTGGAAAAGAAATTACTGTCCTTCACCCTGACCAGGTCAAGTTGCGACTGCAAAGAGGAGATTACTGTCTTTCACCTTGAACAGGTCAGGGTTTGACTCTGCAGAGATAATTACAGTCCTTCACCCAGAACAAGACATGGTGTGACTGCGGAGAGGAAATTACTGTCCGTCTCCCTGAACAGATCAGGGTGTAACAGTTGATCGGAAATTACAGTCCTTCACCTGAACAGGTCAGGGAGTGACTGTGGAAAGAATATTACTGTTCTTCACACTGAACAGGTCATAGAGTAACTGTGGAGAAGAACTTACTGTCCTTCACCTGGAACAGATTAGGGAATGACTGTGGAGATGAAGTTATTTTCCTTCACATGAACAGGCTAGTGTGTGACTGTGGAGAAGAAATTACTGTCCTTCATCCTCAATAGCTCATAGATTGAGTGGGAAGAAAAAATTACTGTTCTTCTTTCTGACCAGGTCATGTAGTGAATATGGAGAGGGAATTACTGACCTTCAACCTGAACAGGTCAGGGAGTGACTGTGGAGAGGGAATTACTGTCCTTCACCCTGAACAGGTCAGGTAGTGACTGTGGAGAGGAAACTACTGTCCTTCACCCTGACCAGGTCATGTTGTGACTGTGGAGAGGAAATTACAGTCCTTCACCTTTAACAGGACACGGTGTGACTGTCGAGAGGAAATTACTCTCCTTCACCCGGAACAGGTCAGGGAGTGACAGTGGAGAGGATATTACTACCCTTAACCCTGAACAGGTCAGGGTGTAACAGCTGAGAGGAAATTACTGTTCTGCACCCCGAATATGTCAGGCAGTGACTGTGGAGAGGAAACTACTGTCCTTCACATGAACAGGTCCGGGTGTGTCTGCGGAGAGGAAATTACAGTCCTTCACCTTGAACAGGTCAGGGAGTGACCATGGAGAAGAAATTACTGTCCTTGACCCTAAAAAGGTCATAGATTGAATGGTGAGAGGAAATTTCTGTTCTTCTCCCCGTCCAGGTCATACAGTGGCTGTGGAGAGGAAATTACAGTCCTTGACATTGAACAGGCCAGGGTGTGACTGTGGAGAGGAAATTACAGTCCTTCACCTTGAACAGGTCATGATGTGACTGTGGAGAGGAAATTACAGTCCTTCACATTGAACAGGCCAGGGTGTGACTCTGGAGAGGTAATTACAGTCCTTCACCTTGAACAGCTCATTGAGTGACTGTGGAGAGGATATTACTCTCCTTCACCCAGAACAGGTCAGGGAGTGACAGTGGAGTGGGTATTACTATCCTTCACCCTGAACAGGTCAGGGGCAACAGTTGATAGCAAATTACAGTCCGTCACCTGAACAGGTCAGGGAGTGAGAGTGCAGTGGAAATTACTGTCCTTCTCCTTGTGCAGATCAGGTTTTGACTGTAGAGAAGAAATTATTGTCCTTCATCCTGAATAGGTCATAGATTGACTGGGGAGAAAAAATTACTGTCCTTCACCCTGACCAGGTCAAGCTGTGAATGTGGACTGGAAATTACTGTCCTTCACCCTTAACAGGTCCTGGTGTGACTGTGGAGAGGAAATTACATTCCTTCACCTTCAACAGGTCATTGAGTGACCGTGGAGAAGAAATTACTGTCCTTGACCCTAAAAAGGTCAGAGATAGAATGGGGAGAGGAAATATCTGTTCTTCTCCCCGTCCAGGTCATACAGTGACTGTGGAGATGAAATTACTGTCCACCCTGACCAGGTCACTTTGTGACTGTGGAGAGGAAATTACAGTCCTTCACCTGAACAGGTCATGATGTGACTGTGGAGAGGAAATTACAGTCCTTCACATTGAACAGGTCGCGGATTGACTGTGGAGAAGAAATTACTGTCCTTCACCCTGACCAGGTCACGTTGCGACTGCAAAGAGGAGATTACTGTCTTTCACCTTGAACAGGTCAGGGATTGACTCTGCAGAGAAAATTACAGTCCTTCACCCAGAACAAGACACGGTGTGACTGCGGAGAGGAAATTACTGTCCGTCTCCCTGAAAAGATCAGGGTGTAACAGTTGATAGGAAATTACAGTCATTCACCCGAACTGGTCAGGGAGTGACTGTGGAAAGAATATTACTGTTCTTCACACTGAACAGGTCATAGAGTGACTGTGGAGAAGAACTTACTCTCCTTCACCTGGAACACATCAGGGAATGACTGTGGAGATGAAGTTATTTTCCTTCACATGAACAGGTTAGTGTGAGACTGTGGAGAAGAAATTACTGTCCTGCATCCTCAATAGCTCATTGATTGAGTGGGGAGAAAAAATTACTGTTCTTCTTTCTGACCAGGTCATGTAGTGAATGTGGAGAGGAAATTACTGACCTTCACCCTGACCAGGTCATGTTGTGACTGTGGAGAGGAAATTACAGTCCTTCACCTTTAACTGGACACGGTGTGACTGTCGAGAGGAAATTACTCTCCTTCACCCGGAACAGGTCAGGGAGTGACAGTGGAGAGGATATTACTACCCTTAACCCTGAACAGGTCAGGGTGTAACAGTTGAGAGGAAATTACTGTTCTGCACCCCGAATATGTCAGGCAGTGACTGTGGAGAGGAAACTACTGTCCTTCACATGAACAGGTCCGGCTGTGTCTGCGGAGAGGAAATTACAGTCCTTCACCTTGAACAGGTCAGGGAGTGACCATGGAGAAGAAATTACTGTCCTTGACCCTAAAAAGGTCATAGATTGAATGGTGAGAGGAAATTTCTGTTCTTCTCCCCGTCCAGGTCATACAGTGGCTGTGGAGAGGAAATTACAGTCCTTGACATTGAACAGGCCAGGGTGTGACTGTGGAGAGGAAATTACAGTCCTTCACCTTGAACAGGTCATGATGTGACTGTGGAGAGGAAATTACAGTCCTTCACATTGAACAGGCCAGGGTGTGACTCTGGAGAGGTAATTACAGTCCTTCACCTTGAACAGCTCATTGAGTGACTGTGGAGAGGATATTACTCTCCTTCACCCAGAACAGGTCAGGGAGTGACAGTGGAGTGGGTATTACTATCCTTCACCCTGAACAGGTCAGGGGGTAACAGTTGATAGCAAATTACAGTCCTTCACCTGAACAGGTCAGGGAGTGAGAGTGCAGTGGAAATTACTGTCCTTCTCCTTGTGCAGATCAGGTTTTGACTGTAGAGAAGAAATTATTGTCCTTCATCCTGAATAGGTCATAGATTGACTGGGGAGAAAAAATTACTGTCCTTCACCCTGACCAGGTCAAGCTGTGAATGTGGACTGGAAATTACTGTCCTTCACCCTTAACAGGTCCGGGTGTGACTGTGGAGAGGAAATTACATTCCTTCACCTTCAACAGGTCATTGAGTGACCGTGGAGAAGAAATTACTGTCCTTGACCCTAAAAAGGTCAGAGATAGAATGGGGAGAGGAAATATCTGTTCTTCTCCCCGTCCAGGTCATACAGTGACTGTGGAGATGAAATTACTGTCCACCCTGACCAGGTCACTTTGTGACTGTGGAGAGGAAATTACAGTCCTTCACCTGAACAGGTCATGATGTGACTGTGGAGAGGAAATTACAGTCCTTCACATTGAACAGGTCGCGGATTGACTGTGGAGAAGAAATTACTGTCCTTCACCCTGACCAGGTCACGTTGCGACTGCAAAGAGGAGATGACTGTCTTTCACCTTGAACAGGTCAGGGATTGACTCTGCAGAGAAAATTACAGTCCTTCACCCAGAACAAGACACGGTGTGACTGCGGAGAGGAAATTACTGTCCGTCTCCCTGAAAAGATCAGGGTGTAACAGTTGATAGGAAATTACAGTCATTCACCCGAACAGGTCAGGGAGTGACTGTGGAAAGAATATTACTGTTCTTCACACTGAACAGGTCATAGAGTGACTGTGGAGAAGAACTTACTCTCCTTCACCTGGAACACATCAGGGAATGACTGTGGAGATGAAGTTATTTTCCTTCACATGAACAGGTTAGTGTGTGACTGTGGAGAAGAAATTACTGTCCTTCATCCTCAATAGTTCATTGATTGAGTGGGGAGAAAAAATTACTGTTCTTCTTTCTGACCAGGTCATGTAGTGAATGTGGAGAGGAAATTACTGTCCTTCTCCCTGACCAGGTCATGTTGTGAATGTGGAGAGGGAATTACTGACCTTCACCCTGAACAGATCAGGTAGTTACTGTGGAGAGGAAACTACTGTCCTTCACCCTGACCAGGTCATGTTGTGACTGTGGAGAGGAAATTACAGTCCTTCACCTTTAACAGGACACGGTGTGACTGTCGAGAGGAAATTACTGTCCTTCACCCGGAACAGGTCAGGGAGTGACAGTGGAGAGGATATTACTACCCTTAACCCTGAACAGGTCAGGGTGTAACAGCTGAGAGGAAATTACTGTTCTGCACCCCGAATATGTCAGGCAGTGACTGTGGAGAGGAAACTACTGTCCTTCACATGAACAGGTCCGGGTGTGTCTGCGGAGAGGAAATTACAGTCCTTCACCTTGAACAGGTCAGGGAGTGACCATGGAGAAGAAATTACTGTCCTTGACCCTAAAAAGGTCATAGATTGAATGGTGAGAGGAAATTTCTGTTCTTCTCCCCGTCCAGGTCATACAGTGGCTGTGGAGAGGAAATTACAGTCCTTCACATTGAACAGGCCAGGGTGTGACTCTGGAGAGGTAATTACAGTCCTTCACCTTGAACAGCTCATTGAGTGACTGTGGAGAGGATATTACTCTCCTTCACCCAGAACAGGTCAGGGAGTGACAGTGGAGTGGGTATTACTATCCTTCACCCTGAACAGGTCAGGGGGTAACAGTTGATAGCAAATTACAGTCCTTCACCTGAACAGGTCAGGGAGTGAGAGTGCAGTGGAAATTACTGTCCTTCTCCTTGTGCAGATCAGGTTTTGACTGTAGAGAAGAAATTATTGTCCTTCATCCTGAATAGGTCATAGATTGACTGGGGAGAAAAAATTACTGTCCTTCACCCTGACCAGGTCAAGCTGTGAATGTGGACTGGAAATTACTGTCCTTCACCCTTAACAGGTCAGGTAGTAACTGTGGAGAGGAAATTACTGTCCTTCACTCTTAAGAGGTCAGGTAGTGACTGTGCAGAGGAAATTATTGTCCTTCCCCGTTAACAGGTCAGGTAGTAACTATGGAGAGGAAATTACTGTCCTTCACCCTGATCAGGTCATAGATTGACTGTGCAGAGGAAATTACAGTCCTTCACCTTGAACAGGTCAGGGAGTGACAGTGGAGTGGGTATTACTATCCTTCACCCTGAACAGGTCAGGGGGTAACAGTTGATAGCAAATTACAGTCCTTCACCTGAACAGGTCAGGGAGTGAGAGTGCAGTGGAAATTACTGTCCTTCTCCTTGTGCAGATCAGGTTTTGACTGTAGAGAAGAAATTATTGTCCTTCATCCTGAATAGGTCATAGATTGACTGGGGAGAAAAAATTACTGTCCTTCACCCTGACCAGGTCAAGCTGTGAATGTGGACTGGAAATTACTGTCCTTCACCCTTAACAGGTCCGGGTGTGACTGTGGAGAGGAAATTACATTCCTTCACCTTCAACAGGTCATTGAGTGACCGTGGAGAAGAAATTACTGTCCTTGACCCTAAAAAGGTCAGAGATAGAATGGGGAGAGGAAATATCTGTTCTTCTCCCCGTCCAGGTCATACAGTGACTGTGGAGATGAAATTACTGTCCACCCTGACCAGGTCACTTTGTGACTGTGGAGAGGAAATTACAGTCCTTCACCTGAACAGGTCATGATGTGACTGTGGAGAGGAAATTACAGTCCTTCACATTGAACAGGTCGCGGATTGACTGTGGAGAAGAAATTACTGTCCTTCACCCTGACCAGGTCACGTTGCGACTGCAAAGAGGAGATGACTGTCTTTCACCTTGAACAGGTCAGGGATTGACTCTGCAGAGAAAATTACAGTCCTTCACCCAGAACAAGACACGGTGTGACTGCGGAGAGGAAATTACTGTCCGTCTCCCTGAAAAGATCAGGGTGTAACAGTTGATAGGAAATTACAGTCATTCACCCGAACAGGTCAGGGAGTGACTGTGGAAAGAATATTACTGTTCTTCACACTGAACAGGTCATAGAGTGACTGTGGAGAAGAACTTACTCTCCTTCACCTGGAACACATCAGGGAATGACTGTGGAGATGAAGTTATTTTCCTTCACATGAACAGGTTAGTGTGTGACTGTGGAGAAGAAATTACTGTCCTTCATCCTCAATAGTTCATTGATTGAGTGGGGAGAAAAAATTACTGTTCTTCTTTCTGACCAGGTCATGTAGTGAATGTGGAGAGGAAATTACTGTCCTTCTCCCTGACCAGGTCATGTTGTGAATGTGGAGAGGGAATTACTGACCTTCACCCTGAACAGATCAGGTAGTTACTGTGGAGAGGAAACTACTGTCCTTCACCCTGACCAGGTCATGTTGTGACTGTGGAGAGGAAATTACAGTCCTTCACCTTTAACAGGACACGGTGTGACTGTCGAGAGGAAATTACTGTCCTTCACCCGGAACAGGTCAGGGAGTGACAGTGGAGAGGATATTACTACCCTTAACCCTGAACAGGTCAGGGTGTAACAGCTGAGAGGAAATTACTGTTCTGCACCCCGAATATGTCAGGCAGTGACTGTGGAGAGGAAACTACTGTCCTTCACATGAACAGGTCCGGGTGTGTCTGCGGAGAGGAAATTACAGTCCTTCACCTTGAACAGGTCAGGGAGTGACCATGGAGAAGAAATTACTGTCCTTGACCCTAAAAAGGTCATAGATTGAATGGTGAGAGGAAATTTCTGTTCTTCTCCCCGTCCAGGTCATACAGTGGCTGTGGAGAGGAAATTACAGTCCTTCACATTGAACAGGCCAGGGTGTGACTCTGGAGAGGTAATTACAGTCCTTCACCTTGAACAGCTCATTGAGTGACTGTGGAGAGGATATTACTCTCCTTCACCCAGAACAGGTCAGGGAGTGACAGTGGAGTGGGTATTACTATCCTTCACCCTGAACAGGTCAGGGGGTAACAGTTGATAGCAAATTACAGTCCTTCACCTGAACAGGTCAGGGAGTGAGAGTGCAGTGGAAATTACTGTCCTTCTCCTTGTGCAGATCAGGTTTTGACTGTAGAGAAGAAATTATTGTCCTTCATCCTGAATAGGTCATAGATTGACTGGGGAGAAAAAATTACTGTCCTTCACCCTGACCAGGTCAAGCTGTGAATGTGGACTGGAAATTACTGTCCTTCACCCTTAACAGGTCAGGTAGTAACTGTGGAGAGGAAATTACTGTCCTTCACTCTTAAGAGGTCAGGTAGTGACTGTGCAGAGGAAATTATTGTCCTTCCCCGTTAACAGGTCAGGTAGTAACTATGGAGAGGAAATTACTGTCCTTCACCCTGAACAGGTCATAGATTGACTGTGCAGAGGAAATTACAGTCCTTCACCTTGAACAGGTCAGGGAGTGACAGTGGAGTGGGTATTACTATCCTTCACCCTGAACAGGTCAGGGGGTAACAGTTGATAGCAAATTACAGTCCTTCACCTGAACAGGTCAGGGAGTGAGAGTGCAGTGGAAATTACTGTCCTTCTCCTTGTGCAGATCAGGTTTTGACTGTAGAGAAGAAATTATTGTCCTTCATCCTGAATAGGTCATAGATTGACTGGGGAGAAAAAATTACTGTCCTTCACCCTGACCAGGTCAAGCTGTGAATGTGGACTGGAAATTACTGTCCTTCACCCTTAACAGGTCCGGGTGTGACTGTGGAGAGGAAATTACATTCCTTCACCTTCAACAGGTCATTGAGTGACCGTGGAGAAGAAATTACTGTCCTTGACCCTAAAAAGGTCAGAGATAGAATGGGGAGAGGAAATATCTGTTCTTCTCCCCGTCCAGGTCATACAGTGACTGTGGAGATGAAATTACTGTCCACCCTGACCAGGTCACTTTGTGACTGTGGAGAGGAAATTACAGTCCTTCACCTGAACAGGTCATGATGTGACTGTGGAGAGGAAATTACAGTCCTTCACATTGAACAGGTCGCGGATTGACTGTGGAGAAGAAATTACTGTCCTTCACCCTGACCAGGTCACGTTGCGACTGCAAAGAGGAGATGACTGTCTTTCACCTTGAACAGGTCAGGGATTGACTCTGCAGAGAAAATTACAGTCCTTCACCCAGAACAAGACACGGTGTGACTGCGGAGAGGAAATTACTGTCCGTCTCCCTGAAAAGATCAGGGTGTAACAGTTGATAGGAAATTACAGTCATTCACCCGAACAGGTCAGGGAGTGACTGTGGAAAGAATATTACTGTTCTTCACACTGAACAGGTCATAGAGTGACTGTGGAGAAGAACTTACTCTCCTTCACCTGGAACACATCAGGGAATGACTGTGGAGATGAAGTTATTTTCCTTCACATGAACAGGTTAGTGTGTGACTGTGGAGAAGAAATTACTGTCCTTCATCCTCAATAGTTCATTGATTGAGTGGGGAGAAAAAATTACTGTTCTTCTTTCTGACCAGGTCATGTAGTGAATGTGGAGAGGAAATTACTGTCCTTCTCCCTGACCAGGTCATGTTGTGAATGTGGAGAGGGAATTACTGACCTTCACCCTGAACAGATCAGGTAGTTACTGTGGAGAGGAAACTACTGTCCTTCACCCTGACCAGGTCATGTTGTGACTGTGGAGAGGAAATTACAGTCCTTCACCTTTAACAGGACACGGTGTGACTGTCGAGAGGAAATTACTGTCCTTCACCCGGAACAGGTCAGGGAGTGACAGTGGAGAGGATATTACTACCCTTAACCCTGAACAGGTCAGGGTGTAACAGCTGAGAGGAAATTACTGTTCTGCACCCCGAATATGTCAGGCAGTGACTGTGGAGAGGAAACTACTGTCCTTCACATGAACAGGTCCGGGTGTGTCTGCGGAGAGGAAATTACAGTCCTTCACCTTGAACAGGTCAGGGAGTGACCATGGAGAAGAAATTACTGTCCTTGACCCTAAAAAGGTCATAGATTGAATGGTGAGAGGAAATTTCTGTTCTTCTCCCCGTCCAGGTCATACAGTGGCTGTGGAGAGGAAATTACAGTCCTTGACATTGAACAGGCCAGGGTGTGACTGTGGAGAGGAAATTACAGTCCTTCACCTTGAACAGGTCATGATGTGACTGTGGAGAGGAAATTACAGTCCTTCACATTGAACAGGCCAGGGTGTGACTCTGGAGAGGTAATTACAGTCCTTCACCTTGAACAGCTCATTGAGTGACTGTGGAGAGGATATTACTCTCCTTCACCCAGAACAGGTCAGGGAGTGACAGTGGAGTGGGTATTACTATCCTTCACCCTGAACAGGTCAGGGGGTAACAGTTGATAGCAAATTACAGTCCTTCACCTGAACAGGTCAGGGAGTGAGAGTGCAGTGGAAATTACTGTCCTTCTCCTTGTGCAGATCAGGTTTTGACTGTAGAGAAGAAATTATTGTCCTTCATCCTGAATAGGTCATAGATTGACTGGGGAGAAAAAATTACTGTCCTTCACCCTGACCAGGTCAAGCTGTGAATGTGGACTGGAAATTACTGTCCTTCACCCTTAACAGGTCAGGTAGTAACTGTGGAGAGGAAATTACTGTCCTTCACTCTTAAGAGGTCAGGTAGTGACTGTGCAGAGGAAATTATTGTCCTTCCCCGTTAACAGGTCAGGTAGTAACTATGGAGAGGAAATTACTGTCCTTCACCCTGAACAGGTCATAGATTGACTGTGCAGAGGAAATTACAGTCCTTCACCTTGAACAGGTCAGGGAGTGACCGTGGAGAAGAAATTACTGTCCTTGACCCTAAAAACGTCATAGATTGAATGGTGAGAGGAAATTTCTGTTCTTCTCCCCGTCCAGGTCATACAGTGGCTGGGGAGATGAAATTACTGTCCTTCACCTGAACAGGTCATGATGTGACTGTGGAGAGGAAATTACAGTCCTTGACATTGAACAGGCCAGGGTGTGACTGTGGAGAGGAAATTACAGTCCTTCACCTTGAACAGGTCATGATGTGACTGTGGAGAGGAAACTACAGTCCTTCACGTTGAACAGCTCATTGAGTGAATGTGGAGTGGAAATCACAGTCCTTCACCTTGAACAGCTCATTGAGTGACTGTGGAGAGGATATTGCTCTCCTTCACCCTGAACAGGTCAGGGGGTAACAGTTGATAGCAAATTACAGTCCTTCACCTGAACAGGTCAGGGAGTGGAAATTACTGTCCTTCTCCTTGTGCAGATCAGGTTTTGACTGTAGAGAAGAAATTATTGTCCTTCATCCTGAATAGGTCATAGATTGACTGGGGAGAAAAAATTACTGTCTTTCACCCTGACCAGGTCAAGCTGTGAATGTGGACTGGAAATTACTGTCCTTCACCCTTAACAGGTCAGGTAGTAACTGTGGAGAGGAAATTACTGTCCTTCACCCTGAACAGGTCATAGATTGACTGTGCAGAGGAAATTACAGTCCTTCCCCGTTAACAGGTCAGGTAGTAACTATGGAGAGGAAATTACTATCCCTCACCCTGAACAGGTCAAGTAGTGAATGTGGAGAGGAAGTTACTGTCCTTCACCCTTAACAGGTCACGTAGCGACTGTGGAGAGGAAATTACTCTCCTTCACCCTGACCAGGTCACGTTGTGACTGTGGAGAGGAAATCACTGTCCTTCACCCTTAACAGGTCAGGGAGTGACTGTGGAGAGGAAATTACTGTCCTTCAACTTGAACAGCTTAAGGCGTGACTGTGGAGAAGAAATTACAGTCCTTCACCCTGACCAGGTCACGGAGTGACTGTGGAGAAGAAATTACTGTTCTTCACCCTGACCAGGTCACGTTGCGACTGCAAAGAGGAGATTACTGTCTTTCACCTTGAACAGGTCAGGGAGTGACCGTGGAGAAGACATTACTGTCCTTGACCCTAAGAAGGTCATAGATTGAATGGGGAGAGGAAATTTCTGTTCTTCTCCCCGTCCAGGTCATACAGTGACTGTGGAGATGAAATTGCTGTCCTTCACCCTGACCAGGTCACGTTGTGACTGTGAAGAGGAGATTACTGTCGTTCACCTTGAACAGGTCAGGGTTTGACTCTGGAGAGGAAATTACAGCCCTTCACCCAGAACAAGACACGGTGTGACTGTGGAGAGGAAATTACTGTCCGTCTCCCTGAACAAATCAGGGTGTAACAGTTGATAGGAAATTACTGTCCTTCATCCTCAATAGGTCATAGATTGAGTGGGGAGGGAAAATTACTGTTCTTCATCCTGAACAGGTCAGGTAGTGACTGAGGAGAGGAAACTACTGTCCTTCACCCTGAACAGGTCATAGATTGACTGTGGAGAGGAAAATACAGTCCTTAACCCTGAACAGGTCACGGAGTGACTGTGGAGAAGAAATTACTGTCCTTCACCCTGACCAGGTCACGTTGTGACTGTGTAGAGGAGATTACTGTCGTTCACCTTGAACAGGTCAGGGTTTGACTCTAGAGATGAAATTACTGTCCTTCACCCTGACCAGGTCACTTTGTGACTGTGGAGAGGAAATTACAGTCCTTCACGTTGAACAGGCCAGGGTTTGACTGTGGAGAGGAAATTACAGTCCTTCACCTTGAACAGGTCAGGGTATGACTGTGGAGAGGCAATTACAGTCCTCCACCTTCAACAGCTCATTGAGTGAATGTTGAGTGGAAATTACTGTCCTTCACCTGGAACAGCTCATTGAGTGTCTGTGGAGAGGAATTTACTCTCCTTCACCCTGAACTTGTCAGGTTGTAAATGTGGAGAGGAAATTACGATCCTTCACCTTGAACAGTTCACGGTCTGACTGTGGAGAGGAAATTACTGTCCTTCACCTTCAACAGGTCAGGGTGTGACTGCGGAGAGGAAATTACTGTCCTTCACCCTGACCAGCTCAAGCAGTGAATGTGGAGAGGAAATTACTGTCCTTCACCCTTAACAGGTCAGGTAGTAACTGTGGAGAGGAAATTACTGTCCTTCACCCTTAACAGGTCAGGTAGTGACTGTGGAGAGGAAAATACTGTCCTTCACCCTTAACAGTTCAGGTAGGAACTGTGGAGAGGAAATTACTGTCCTTCACTCTTAACAGGTCAGGTAGTGACTGTGCAGATGAAATTACTGTCCTTCAGCTTGAACAGGTCATAGAGTGACTGCGGGGAGGAAATTACAGTCCTTCAACCTGAACAGTTCACGGAGTGACTGTAGAGAAGAAATTACTGTCCTTCACCCTGTCCAGGTCACGTTGTGACTGTGTAGAGGAGATTACTGTCGTTCACCTTGAACAGGTCAGGGTTTGACTCTGGAGAGGAAATTACAGCCCTTCACCCAGAACAAGACACGGTGTGACTGTGGAGAGGAAATTACTGTCCGTCTCCCTGAACAAATCAGGGTGTAACAGTTGATAGGAAATTACTGTCCTTCATCCTCAATAGGTCATAGATTGAGTGGGGAGGGAAAATTACTGTTCTTCATCCTGAACAGGTCAGGTAGTGACTGAGGAGAGGAAACTACTGTCCTTCACCCTGAACAGGTCAGTTAGTGACTGTGGAGAGGAAATTACGGTCCTTCACCTTGAGCAGCTCATTGATTGACTGTGGAGAGGAAACTACTGTCCTTCACCCTGAACAGGTCAGGGGTGACAGTGGAGAGGATATTACTATCCTTCACCCTGAACACGTCAGGGTGTAACAGTTGATAGCAAATTAGAGCCCTTCACCTGAACAGGTCAACGAGTGACAGTAGAGAAGAACTTACTGTCCTTCACCCTGAACAGGTCAGGGTGTAACAATTGATAGCAAATTTCTGTTCTGCAACCCGAATATGTCAGGTAGTAACTGTGGAGAGGAAATTACAGTCCTTCACCTGAGCAGGTCCGGGTGTGACTGTGGAGAGGAAATCACTGTCCATCAACTGAAAATGTCAGGGTCTGCTGAGAAGAGGAAATTACTGACCTTCACACTGAACATGTCAGAATGTGTCTGTGGGGAGGAAATTTCAGTCCGTCACCTGAACAGGTCAGGGTCTGCTGTGGAGTGGAAATTACTGTCCTTCACCCTGAACAGGTCAGGGTCTGACTGCGGAGAAGAAATTACAGTTCTTCACCTTGAACAGCTCATTGAATGACTGTGGAGAGGAAATTACTGTCCTTCACCCTGAACAGGTCAGTGTCTGACTGCGCAGAGGAAATTACAGTTCTTCACCTTTAACAGCTCATTGAATGACTGTGGAGAAGAAATTACTGTCCTTCACCCTGACCAGGTCCTGTGGTGACTGTGGAGCGGAAATTACTATCCTTCACCCTGAACAGGTCAGGGGGTAACAGTTGATAGCAAATTACAGTCCTTCACCTGAACAGGTCAGGGAGTGAGAGTGTAGTGGAAATTACTGACCTTCTCCTTGTGCAGGTCAGGTTTTGACTGTAGAGAAGAAATTATTGTCCTTCATTCTGAATAGGTCATCGATTGACTGGGGAGAAAAAATTACTGTCCTTCACCCTGACCAAGCAGTGAATGTGGACTGGAAATTACTCTCCTTCACTCTTAACAGATCAGGTAGTAACTGTGGAGAGGAAATTACAGTCCTTAACCCTGAACAGGTCACGGAGTGACTGTGGAGAAGAAATTACTGTCCTTCACCCTGCCCAGGGCACGTTGTGACTGTGGAGAGGAAATTACAGTCCTTCAGGTTGAACAGGCCAGGGTGTGACTGTGGAGAGGAAATTACAGTTCTTCACCTTGAACAGGTCAGGGTGTGACTGTTTAGAGGAAATTAGTGACCTTCATCTTGAACAGCTCATTGAGTGACTGTGGAGAGGAAATTACTATCCTTCACCCTGACCAGGTCCTGTTGTGACTGTGGAGAGGAAATTACTCTCCTTCACCCTGAACAGGTCAGGGAGTGACAGTGGAGTGGGTATTACTATCCTTCACCCTGTACAGGTCAGGGAGTAACAGTTGATAGCAAATTACATTCTTCACCTGAACAGGTCAATGAGTGAGAGTGTAGTGGAAATTACTGTCCTTCAGCTTGAGCAGGTCAGGTTTTGACTGTAGAGAAGAAATTATTGTCCTTCATCCTGAATAGGTCATAGATTGACTGGGAAGAAAAAATTACTCTCCTTCACCCTGACCAGGTCAAGTAGTGAATGTGGAGAGGAAATTACTGTCCTTCCCCCTTAACAGGTCAGCTAGTAACTGTGGAGAGGAAATTACTGTCCTTCACCCTGAACAGTTCATAGATTGACTGTGGAGAGGAAAATACAGTCCTTAACCCTGAACAGGTCACGGAGTGACTGTGGAGAAGAAATTACTGTCCTTCACCCTGACCAGGTCACGTTGTGACTGTGTAGAGGAGATTACTGTCGTTCACCTTGAACAGGTCAGGGTTTGACTCTAGAGAGGAAATTACAGTCCTTCACCCAGAACAAGACACGTTGTGACTGAGGAGAGGAAATTACTGTCCGTCTCCCTGAACAAATCAGGGTGTAACAGTTGATAGGAAATTACAGTCCTTCACCTGAACAGGTCATAGAGTGACTGTGGAGAAGAACTTACTGTCCTTCACCCGGAACAGATCAGGGAGTGACTGTGGAGAGGAAATTACTGTCCTTCACATTAACAGGTCAGTGTGTGACGGATGAGAAGAAATTACTGTCCTTCATCCTCAATATGTCATAGATTGACTGGGGAGAAAAAATTACTGTTCTTCATTCTGACCAGGTCAAGTAGTGACTGTGGACAGGAAATTACTGTCCTTAACGCTGAACAGATCAGGGTGTGATTGTGGAGATGAAGTTACAGTCCTTCACCTGAACATGTCAGGGAGTGACTGTGGAGAGGAAATTGATGTCCTTCATACTGAACACGTCAGAGAGTGATTCTGGAGCGGAAGTTACTGTCCTTTGCCTTAAGCCTATCAGGCAGTAACTGAGGAGAAGAATTTACTATCCTTCACCCTATACTCGTAAAGGTGTGACTGTGGAAAGGAAATTAAAGTCCTTCACCTGAAAGGGTCACGGTGTTACTGTGGAGAGGAAATTACAGACCTTCATCCTGAACACGTCAGAGAGTGATTGTTGGGTGGAAGTTACTATCCCTAACCCTGTACAGCTCAGGGTGTAACTGTGGAGACGAAGTTACAGTCCTTCATCTGAACATCTCAGGGAGTGACTGTGGAGAGGAAATTACCGTCCTTCACCCTGAACAGGTCAGGGGTGACAGTGGAGAGGAAATTACTATCCTTTACCCTGAACAGGTCGGGCTGTGACCGTTCAGAGGAAATTACAGTCCATCACCTGAAAATGTCAGGGTCTGCTCTGGAGAGGAAATTACTGTCCTTCACCCTGAACATGTCAGAATGCGTCTGCGGAGAGGAAATTTCAGTCCGTCACCTGAACAGGTCAGGGTCTGCTGTGGAGAGGAAATTACTGTCCTTCACCCTGACCAGGTCAGGGTCTGACTGCGGAGAGGAAATTACTGTCCTTCACCCTGAACAGGTCATATATTGACTGTGAAGAGGAAATTACAGTCCTTCACCTTGAACAGGTCAGGGAGTGACCGTGGAGAAGAAATTACTGTCCTTCACCTTGAACAGTTCATTGAGTGACTGTGGAGAGGAAATTACTGTCCTTCACCCTGACCAGGTCCTGTTGTGACTGTGGAGAGGAAATTACTCTCCTTCACCCTGAACAGGTCAGGGAGTGACAGTGGAGTGGGTATTACTATCCTTCACCCTGTACAGGTCAGGGGGTAACAGTTGATAGCAAATTACATTCTTCACCTGAACAGGTCAGTGAGTGAGAGTGTAGTGGAAATTACTGTCCTTCACCTTGAGCAGGTCAGGTTTTGACTGTAGAGAAGAAATTATTGTCCTTCATCCGGAATAGGTCATAGATTGAATGGGGAGAAAAAATTACTCTCCTTCACCCTGACCAGGTCAAGTAATGAATGTGGAGAGGAAATTACTGTCCTTCACCCTGACCAGGTCCTGTGGTGACTGTGGAGCGGAAATTACAGTTCTTCACCCTGAACAGATCAAGGAGTGACAGTGGAGTGGGTATTACTATCCTTCACCCTGAACAGGTCAGGGGGTAACAGTTGATAGCAAATTACAGTCCTTCACCTGAACAGGTCAGGGAGTGAGAGTGTAGTGGAAATTACTGACCTTCTCCTTGTGCAGGTCAGGTTTTGACTGTAGAGAAGAAATTATTGTCCTTCATTCTGAATAGGTCATCGATTGACTGGGGAGAAAAAATTACTGTCCTTCACCCTGACCAAGCAGTGAATGTGGACTGGAAATTACTCTCCTTCACTCTTAACAGATCAGGTAGTAACTGTGGAGAGGAAATTACACTCCTTAACCCTGAACAGGTCACGGAGTGACTGTGGAGAAGAAATTACTGTCCTTCACCCTGACCAGGGCACGTTGTGACTGTGGAGAGGAAATTACAGTCCTTCAGGTTGAACAGGCCAGGGTGTGACTGTGGAGAGGAAATTACAGTTCTTCACCTTGAACAGGTCACGGAGTGACTGTGGAGAAGAAATTACTGTCCTTCACCCTGACCAGGTCACGTTGTGTAGAGGAGATTACTGTCGTTCACCTTGAACAGGTCAGGGTTTGACTCTAGAGAGGAAATTACAGTCCTTCACCCAGAACAAGACACGGTGTGACTGAGGAGAGGAAATTACTATCCTTCACCCTCAACAGGTCAGGGTGTAACAGTTGATAGCAAATTACAGTCCTTCACCTGAACAGGTCATAGAGTGACTGTGGAGAAGAACTTACTGTCCTTCACCCGGAACAGATCAGGGAGTGACTGTGGAGAGGAAATTACTGTCCTTCACATGAACAGGTCAGTGTGTGACGGATGAGAAGAAATTACTGTCCTTCATCCTCAATATGTCATAGATTGACTGGGGAGAAAAAATTACTGTCCTTCATTCTGACCAGGTCAAGTAGTGACTGTGGACAGGAAATTACTGTCCTTAACGCTGAACAGATCAGGGTGTGATTGTGGAGATGAAGCTACAGTCCTTCACCTGAACATGTCAGGGAGTGACTGTGGAGAGGAAATTGATGTCCTTCATACTGAACACGTCAGAGAGTGATACTGGAGCAGAAGTTACTGTCCTTTGACTTAAGCCTATCAGGCAGCAACTGAGGAGAAGAATTTACTGTCCTTCACCCTATACTCGTTAGGGTGTGACTGTGGAAAGGAAATTAAAGTCCTTCACCTGAAAGGGTCACGGTGTTACTGTGGGGAGGAAATTACAGACATTCATCCTGAACACGTTAGAGAGTGATTGTGGAGTGGACCCGGAACAGGTCAGGGAGTGACAGTGGAGAGGATATTACTATCCTTCACCCTGAACAGGTCAGGGTGTAACAGTTGATAGCAAATTACAGTCCTTCACCTGAACAGGTCAGCGAGTGACAGTAGAGAAGAACTTACTGTCCTTCACCCTGAACAGGTCAGGGTGTTACAACTGTGAGGAAATTACTGTCCTTCACCCTGACCAGGTCCTGTTGTGACTGTGGAGAGGAAATTACTCTCCTTCACCCGGAACAGGTCAGGGAGTGACAGTGGAGAGGATATTACTATCCTTCACCCTGTACAGGTCAGGGGATAACAGTTGATAGCAAATTACATTCTTCACCTGAACAGGTCAGTGAGTGAGAGTGTAATGGAAATTACTGTCCTTCACCCTGACCAGGTCACTTTGTGACTGTGGAGAGGAAATTACAGTCCTTCACATTGAACAGGCCAGGGTGTGACTGTTGAGAGGAAATTACAGTTCTTCACCTTGAACAGGTCAGGGTGTGACTGTTGAGAGGAAATTACAGTTCTTCACCTTGAACCGGTCCGGGTATGACTGTGGAGAGGAAGTTACTCTCCTTCACCCTGATCAGGTCAGGGAGTGACAGTGGAGTGGGTATTACTATCCTTCACCCTGAACAGGTCAGGGGGTAACAGTTGATAGCAAATTACAGTCCTTCACCTGAACAGGTCAGTGAGTGAGAGTGTAGTGGAAATTACTGACCTTCTCCTTGTGCAGGTCAGGTTTTGACTGTAGAGAAGAAATTATTGTCCTTCATTCTGAATAGGTCATCGATTGACTGGGGAGAAAACATTACTGTCCTTCACCCTGACCAAGCAGTGAATGTGGACTGGAAATTACTGTCCTTCACTCTTAACAGATCAGGTAGTAACTGTGGAGAGGAAATTACAGTCCTTAACCCTGAACAGGTCACGGAGTGACTGTGGAGAAGAAATTACTGTCCTTCATCCTGACCAGGGCACGTTGTGACTGTGGAGAGGAAATTACAGTCCTTCAGGTTGAACAGGCCAGGGTGTGACTGTGGAGAGGAAATTACAGTTCTTCACCTTGAACAGGTCAGGGTGTGACTGTTTAGAGGAAATTAGTGACCTTCATCTTGAACAGCTCATTGAGTGACTGTGGAGAGGAAATTACTATCCTTCACCCTGACCAGGTCCTGTTGTGACTGTGGAGAGGAAATTACTCTCCTTCACCCTGAACAGATCAGGGAGTGACAGTGGAGTGGGTATTACTATCCTTCACCCTGTACAGGTCAGGGAGTAACAGTTGATAGCAAATTACATTCTTCACCTGAACAGGTCAGGGAGTGAGAGTGTAGTGGAAATTACTGTCCTTCAGCTTGAGCAGGTCAGGTTTTGACTGTAGAGAAGAAATTATTGTCCTTCATCCTGAATAGGTCATAGATTGACTGGGGAGAAAAAATTACTCTCCTTCACCCTGACCAGGTCAAGTAGTGAATGTGGAGAGGAAATTACTGTCCTTCCCCCTTAACAGGTCAGCTAGTAACTGTGGAGAGGAAATTACTGTCCTTCACCCTGAACAGGTCATAGATTGACTGTGGAGAGGAAAATACAGTCCTTAACCCTGAACAGGTCACGGAGTGACTGTGGAGAAGAAATTACTGTCCTTCACCCTGACCAGGTCACGTTGTGACTGTGTAGAGGAGATTACTGTCGTTCACCTTGAACAGGTCAGGATTTGACTCTAGAGAGGAAATTACAGTCCTTCACCCAGAACAAGACACGTTGTGACTGAGGAGAGGAAATTACTGTCCGTCTCCCTGAACAAATCAGGGTGTAACAGTTGATAGGAAATTACAGTCCTTCACCTGAACAGGTCATAGAGTGACTGTGGAGAAGAACTTACTGTCCTTCACCCGGAACAGATCAGGGAATGACTGTGGAGAGGAAATTACTGTCCTTCACATGAACAGGTCAGTGTGTGACGGATGAGAAGAAATTACTGTCCTTCATCCTCAATATGTCATAGATTGACTGGGGAGAAAAAATTACTGTCCTTCACCCTGACCAGGTCAATTAGTGAATGTGGAGAGGAAATTACTGTCCTTCATTCTGACCAGGTCAAGTAGTGACTGTGGACAGGAAATTACTGTCCTTAACGCTGAACAGATCAGGGTGTGATTGTGGAGATGAAGTTACAGTCCTTCACCTGAACATGTCAGGGAGTGACTGTGGAGAGGAAATTGATGTCCTTCTTACTGAACACATCAGAGAGTGATTCTGGAGCGGAAGTTACTGTCCTTTGCCTTAAGCCTATCAGGCAGTAACTGAGGAGAAGAATTTACTATCCTTCACCCTATACTCGTAAAGGTGTGACTGTGGAAAGGAAATTAAAGTCCTTCACCTGAAAGGGTCACGGTGTTACTGTGGAGAGGAAATTACAGACCTTCATCCTGAACACGTCAGAGAGTGATTGTTGGGTGGAAGTTACTATCCCTAACCCTGTACAGCTCAGGGTGTAACTGTGGAGACGAAGTTACAGTCCTTCATCTGAACATCTCAGGGAGTGACTGTGGAGAGGAAATTACCGTCCTTCACCCTGAACAGGTCAGGGGTGACAGTGGAGAGGAAATTACTATCCTTTACCCTGAACAGGTCGGGCTGTGACCGTTCAGAGGAAATTACAGTCCATCACCTGAAAATGTCAGGGTCTGCTCTGGAGAGGAAATTACTGTCCTTCACCCTGAACATGTCAGAATGCGTCTGCGGAGAGGAAATTTCAGTCCGTCACCTGAACAGGTCAGGGTCTGCTGTGGAGAGGAAATTACTGTCCTTCACCCTGACCAGGTCAGGGTCTGACTGCGGAGAGGAAATTACTGTCCTTCACCCTGAACAGGTCATATATTGACTGTGAAGAGGAAATTACAGTCCTTCACCTTGAACAGGTCAGGGAGTGACCGTGGAGAAGAAATTACTGTCCTTCACCTTGAACAGTTCATTGAGTGACTGTGGAGAGGAAATTACTGTCCTTCACCCTGACCAGGTCCTGTTGTGACTGTGGAGAGGAAATTACTCTCCTTCACCCTGAACAGGTCAGGGAGTGACAGTGGAGTGGGTATTACTATCCTTCACCCTGTACAGGTCAGGGGGTAACAGTTGATAGCAAATTACATTCTTCACCTGAACAGGTCAGTGAGTGAGAGTGTAGTGGAAATTACTGTCCTTCACCTTGAGCAGGTCAGGTTTTGACTGTAGAGAAGAAATTATTGTCCTTCATCCGGAATAGGTCATAGATTGAATGGGGAGAAAAAATTACTCTCCTTCACCCTGACCAGGTCAAGTAATGAATGTGGAGAGGAAATTACTTTCCTTCACCCTGAACAGGTCAGTGTCTGACTGCGCAGAGGAAATTACAGTTCTTCACCTTGAACAGCTCATTGAATGACTGTGGAGAAGAAATTACTGTCCTTCACCCTGACCAGGTCCTGTGGTGACTGTGGAGCGGAAATTACTATCCTTCACCCTGAACAGGTCAGGGGGTAACAGTTGATAGCAAATTACAGTCCTTCACCTGAACAGGTCAGGGAGTGAGAGTGTAGTGGAAATTACTGACCTTCTCCTTGTGCAGGTCAGGTTTTGACTGTAGAGAAGAAATTATTGTCCTTCATTCTGAATAGGTCATCGATTGACTGGGGAGAAAAAATTACTGTCCTTCACCCTGACCAAGCAGTGAATGTGGACTGGAAATTACTCTCCTTCACTCTTAACAGATCAGGTAGTAACTGTGGAGAGGAAATTACACTCCTTAACCCTGAACAGGTCACGGAGTGACTGTGGAGAAGAAATTACTGTCCTTCACCCTGACCAGGGCACGTTGTGACTGTGGAGAGGAAATTACAGTCCTTCAGGTTGAACAGGCCAGGGTGTGACTGTGGAGAGGAAATTACAGTTCTTCACCTTGAACAGGTCACGGAGTGACTGTGGAGAAGAAATTACTGTCCTTCACCCTGACCAGGTCACGTTGTGTAGAGGAGATTACTGTCGTTCACCTTGAACAGGTCAGGGTTTGACTCTAGAGAGGAAATTACAGTCCTTCACCCAGAACAAGACACGGTGTGACTGAGGAGAGGAAATTACTATCCTTCACCCTCAACAGGTCAGGGTGTAACAGTTGATAGCAAATTACAGTCCTTCACCTGAACAGGTCAGGGAGTGACAGTGGAGAGGAAATTACTGTCCTTCACCCGGAACAGATCAGGGAGTGACTGTGGAGAGGAAATTACTGTCCTTCACATGAACAGGTCAGTGTGTGACGGATGAGAAGAAATTACTGTCCTTCATCCTCAATATGTCATAGATTGACTGGGGAGAAAAAATTACTGTCCTTCATTCTGACCAGGTCAAGTAGTGACTGTGGACAGGAAATTACTGTCCTTAACGCTGAACAGATCAGGGTGTGATTGTGGAGATGAAGTTACAGTCCTTCACCTGAACATGTCAGGGAGTGACTGTGGAGAGGAAATTGATGTCCTTCATACTGAACACGTCAGAGAGTGATACTGGAGCAGAAGTTACTGTCCTTTGCCTTAAGCCTATCAGGCAGCAACTGAGGAGAAGAATTTACTGTCCTTCACCCTATACTCGTTAGGGTGTGACTGTGGAAAGGAAATTAAAGTCCTTCACCTGAAAGGGTCACGGTGTTACTGTGGGGAGGAAATTACAGACATTCATCCTGAACACGTTAGAGAGTGATTGTGGAGTGGACCCGGAACAGGTCAGGGAGTGACAGTGGAGAGGATATTACTATCCTTCACCCTGTACAGGTCAGGGAGTAACAGTTGATAGCAAATTACATTCTTCACCTGAACAGGTCAGGGAGTGAGAGTGTAGTGGAAATTACTGTCCTTCAGCTTGAGCAGGTCAGGTTTTGACTGTAGAGAAGAAATTATTGTCCTTCATCCTGAATAGGTCATAGATTGACTGGGGAGAAAAAATTACTCTCCTTCACCCTGACCAGGTCAAGTAGTGAATGTGGAGAGGAAATTACTGTCCTTCCCCCTTAACAGGTCAGCTAGTAACTGTGGAGAGGAAATTACTGTCCTTCACCCTGAACAGGTCATAGATTGACTGTGGAGAGGAAAATACAGTCCTTAACCCTGAACAGGTCACGGAGTGACTGTGGAGAAGAAATTACTGTCCTTCACCCTGACCAGGTCATGTTGTGACTGTGTAGAGGAGATTACTGTCGTTCACCTTGAACAGGTCAGGGTTTGACTCTAGAGAGGAAATTACAGTCCTTCACTCAGAACAAGACACGTTGTGACTGAGGAGGGGAAATTACTGTCCGTCTCCCTGAACAAATCAGGGTGTAACAGTTGATAGGAAATTACAGTCCTTCACCTGAACAGGTCATAGAGTGACTGTGGAGAAGAACTTACTGTCCTTCACCCGGAACAGATCAGGGAGTGACTGTGGAGAGGAAATTACTGTCCTTCACATGAACAGGTCAGTGTGTGACGGATGAGAAGAAATTACTGTCCTTCATCCTCAATATGTCATAGATTGACTGGGGAGAAAAAATTACTGTCCTTCACCCTGACCAGGTCAATTAGTGAATGTGGAGAGGAAATTACTGTCCTTCATTCTGACCAGGTCAAGTAGTGACTGTGGACAGGAAATTACTGTCCTTAACGCTGAACAGATCAGGGTGTGATTGTGGAGATGAAGTTACAGTCCTTCACCTGAACATGTCAGGGAGTGACTGTGGAGAGGAAATTGATGTCCTTCATACTGAACACGTCAGAGAGTGATTCTGGAGCGGAAGTTACTGTCCTTTGCCTTAAGCCTATCAAGCAGTAACTGAGGAGAAGAATTTACTATCCTTCACCCTATACTCGTAAAGGTGTGACTGTGGAAAGGAAATTAAAGTCCTTCACCTGAAAGGGTCACGGTGTTACTGTGGAGAGGAAATTACAGACCATCATCCTGAACACGTCAGAGAGTGATTGTTGGGTGGAAGTTACTATCCTTAACCCTGTACAGCTCAGAGTGTAACTGTGGAGACAAAGTTACAGTCCTTCATCTGAACATCTCAGGGAGTGACTGTGGAGAGGAAATTACCGTCCTTCACCCTGAACAGGTCGGGCTGTGACCGTTCAGAGGAAATTACAGTCCATCACCTGAAAATGTCAGGGTCTGCTCTGGAGAGGAAATTACTGTCCTTCACCCTGAACATGTCAGAATGTGTCTGTGGAGAGGAAATTTCAGTCCGTCACCTGAACAGGCCAGGGTCTGCTGTGGAGAGGAAATTACTGTCCTTCACCCTGACCAGGTCAGGGTCTGACTGCGGAGAGGAAATTACAGTCCTTCACCCTGAACAGGTCATATATTGACTGTGAAGAGGAAATTACTGTCCTTCACCTTGAACAGTTCATTGAGTGACTGTGGAGAGGAAATTACTGTCCTTCACCCTGACCAGGTCCTGTTGTGACTGTGGAGAGGAAATTACTCTCCTTCACCCTGAACAGGTCAGGGAGTGACAGTGGAGTAGGTATTACTATCCTTCACCCTGAACAGGTCAGGGGGTAACAGTTGATAGCAAATTACATTCTTCACCTGAACAGGTCAGTGAGTGAGAGTGTAGTGGAAATTACTGTCCTTCACCTTGAGCAGGTCAGGTTTTGACTGTAGAGAAGAAATTATTGTCCTTCATCCGGAATAGGTCATAGATTGAATGGGGAGAAAAAATTACTGTCCTTCACCCTGACCAGGTCAAGTAATGAATGTGGAGAGGAAATTACTGTCCTTCCCCCTTAACAGGTCAGCTAGTAACTGTGGAGAGGAAATTACAGTCCTTAACCCGGAACAGGTCAGGGAGTGACAGTGGAGAGGATATTACTATCCTTCACCCTGAACACGTCAGGGTGTAACAGTTGATAGCAAATTAGAGCCCTTCACCTGAACAGGTCAACGAGTGACAGTAGAGAAGAACTTACTGTCCTTCACCCTGAACAGGTCAGGGTGTAACAATTGAGAGGAAATTACTGTTCTGCACCCCGAATATGTCAGGTAGTGACTGTGGAGAGGAAATTACTGTCCATCAACTGAAAATGTCAGGATCTGCTGAGAAGAGGAAATTACTGACCTTCACCCTGAACATGTCGGAATGTGTCTGTGGGGAGGAAATTTCAGTCCGTCACCTGAACAGGTCAGGGTCTGCTGTGGAGTGGAAATTACTGTCCTTCACCCTGAACAGGTCTGGGTGTGACTGCGGAGAGGAAATTACAGTCCTTCACCTTGAACAGGTCAGGGAGTGACCGTGGAGAAGAAATTACTGTCCTTGACCCTAAAAAGGTCATAGATTGAATGGGGAGAGGAAATTTCTGTTCTTCTCCCCGTCCAGGTCATACAGTGACTGTGGAGATGAAATTACTGTCCTTCACCCTGACCAGGTCACTTTGTGACTGTGGAGAGGAAATTACAGTCCTTCACGTTGAACAGGCCAGGGTGTGACTGTGGAGAGGAAATTACAGTCCTTCACCTTGAACAGGTCAGGGTGTGACTGTGGAGAGGAAATTACAGTCCTTCACCTTGAACAGGTCACTTTGTGACTGTGGAGAGGAAATTACAGTCCTTCACGTTGAACAGGTCAGGGTGTGACTGTGGAGAGGAAATTACAGTCCTTCACCTGAACAGGTCACTTTGTGACTGTGGAGAGGAAATTACAGTCCTTCACGTTGAACAAGCCAGGGTGTGACTGTGGTGAGGAAATTACAGTCCTTCACCTTGAACAGCTCATTGAGTGACTGTGGAGAGGAAATTACTGTCCTTCACCCTGACCAGGTCACGTTGTGACTGTGTAGAGGAGATTACTGTCGTTCACCTTGAACGGGTCAGGGTTTGACTCTGGAGAGGAAATTACAGTCCTTCACCCAGAGCAGGACACGTTGTGACTCTGGAGAGGAAATTACTGTCCTTCACCTGAACAGGTCACTTTGTGACTGTGGAGAGGAAATTACAGTCCTTCACGTTGAACAGGTCAGGGTGTGACTGTGGAGAGGAAATTACAGTCCTTCACGTTGAACAGGCCAGGGTGTGACTGTGGTGAGGAAATTACAGTCCTTCACCTTGAACAGCTCATTGAGTGACTGTGGAGAGGATATTACAGTCCTTCAACCTGAACAGGTCACGGAGTGACTGTGGAGAAGAAATTACTGTCCTTCACCCTTACCAGGTCACATTGTGACTGTGTAGAGGAGATTACTGTCGTTCACCTTAAACAGGTCAGGGTTTGACTCTGGAGAGGAAATTACAGTCCTTCACCCAGAACAAGACACTGTGTGACTGCGGAGAGGAAATTACTGTCCGTCTCCCTGAAAAGATCAGGGTGTAACAGTTGATAGGAGATTACAGACCTTCACCTGAACAGGTCATAGGGTGACTCTGGAGAAGAACTTACTGTCCTTCACCCGGAACAGATCAGGGAGTGACTGTGGAGAGGAAATTACTCAACTTCACATGAACAGGTCAGTGTGTGACTGGGGAGAAAAAATTACTGTTCTTCATTCTGACCTGGTCGAGTAGTGACTGTGGACAGGAAATTACTGTCCTTAACGCTGAACAGATCGGGGTGTGATTGTGGAGATGAAGTTACAGTCCTTCACCTGAACATGTCAGGGAGTGACTGTGGAGAGGAAATTGATGTCCTTCATACTGAACACGTCAGAGAGTGATTCTGGAGCGGAAGTTACTGTCCTTCGCCTTAAGCCGATCAGGCAGTAACTGAGGAGAAGAATTTACTATCCTTCACCCTATACTCGTAAGTATGTGACTGTGGAAAGGAAATTAAAGTCCTTCACCTGAAAGGGTCACGGTGTTACTGTGGAGAGGAAATTACAGACCTTCATCCTGAACACGTCACAGAGTGATTGTGGAGTGGAAGTTACTATCCTTAACCCTGTACAGCTCAGGGTGTAACTGTGGAGATGAAGTTACAGTCCTTCATCTGAACATCTCAGGGAGTGACTGTGGAGAGGAAATTACCGTCCTTCATCTGAACAGGTCAGGGGTGACAGTGGAGAGGAAATTACTATCCTTCACCCTGAACAGGTCGGGCTGTGACCGTTCAGAGGAAATTACAGTCCATCACCTGAAAATGTCAGGGTCTGCTTTGGAGAGGAAATTACTGTCCTTCACCCTGAACATGTCAGAATGTGTCTGTGGAGAGGAAATTTCAGTCCGTCACCTGAACAGGTCAGGGTCTGCTGTGGAGAGGAAATTACTGTCCTTCACCCTGACCAGGTCAGGTTCTGACTGCGGAGAGGAAATTACTGTCCTTCACCCTGAAAAGGTCATAGATTGAATGGGGAGAGGAAATTTCTGTCCATCTCCCTGTCCAGGTCATACAGTGACTGTGGAGATGAAGTTACTATTCTTCACCCTGACCAGGTCACGTTGTGACTGTGTAGAGGAGATTACTTCGTTCACCTTGAACAGGTCAGGGTTTGACTCTGGAGAGGAAATTACAGTCCTTCACCCAGAACAGGACACGTTGTGACTGTGGAGAGGAAATTGCTCTCCTGCACCCTGAACTGGTCAGGTTGTGACTGTGGAGAGTAAATTACAGCCCTTCACCTTGAATAGGTCAGAGAGTGACTGTGGAGAAGAAATTAATCTCCTTCACCCTGAACAGGTCATAGATTGACTGGGGAGAGGAAATTATTGTCATTCTCCCTGACCAGGTCATGTAGTGAATGTGGAGAGGAAATTACTGTACATCACCCTGAACAGGTCAGGGTGTGACTGGGGAGAGGTAATTACTGTCCTTCACCCTGAACAAGTCAGGGAGTCACTGTTGAGAGGAAATTACTATCCTTCACACTGTACAGCTAAGGGTGTGACTGTGGAGATGAAGTTACAGTCCTTCACCTGAACATGTCACGGTGTGACTGTGGAGAAGAAATTACAGTCCTTTACCTTGAACAGGACACGTTGTGACTGTGCAGAGGAAATTACTCTCTTTCACCCTGAACTGGTCAGTTTGTGACTGTGGAGAGAAAATTCCTTTCCTTCTCCCTGACCAGTTCAGGGAGTGACTATGTAGAGGATGTTACTGTCCTTTACCTTGAACAGGTCATGGTGTGAATGCGGACAGGAAATTACTGTCTTTCACCCTGAACATGTCACGGTGTGACTGTGGAGAGGAAATTACTGTCCTTCACCCTGAATAAGAAAACATGAGAAAGAAAGTGAGTGTTAGGTTACAGAGAAAGGCAGAAGCAGAGTCAACCTGAACAGTGTCTGTAATGGGTTGAGTCTAATGTGTGTGCTTACAGCTCAGATATCGATAAGCAGAAAAATAATAAAACAGAAGAACATGGTAATACGATAAGATGCTGAATACAGCTGTAAGTCCAAAACCCGAAGGAAAATGCTCAAAATAATCAGCATATCGGCCGAAGAACTATTCAATTGCTCGCTCTCTAAATCAGAATCCGATTCTGCTAAGGCTCTTAGGATGTTTTCAAAACACCCCACTGCACTACATCATGTCAGAACTCTGTCAAGACAAATCAATCCCTGAACGCCTGCATGCTTCGCTTGAACATCAGCCAAGGACACCAGCAGGTAAACACAGCAACTGGCAGCACACAATTAACCTGACAAGCACACTTACAAAACAGAAGCATATCCTGTATGACAGTTGGCTCTGCATGCAACAATACTCCACCAGGGTGCCAAATTGTGTTAGGCGTGTTTGGGAGGCCAGCAAACCTCTACAGTAGGCATGCTGGGTAAATCATCTCCTGAAAGGGGTGAGATTCATTTTTAAATATGAATTGAGGTGATGGGAACCTTTCAGTTTTGCAAATTAACAACATCTGTAATTCCTATAATCCATTGTTTGTCCGTAACAATTGAGGGAATGAGCAGGAATCAAGATCTCTGAGGATCTAACCTGGTCCCAACATATCGATGCAGTTATAAAGAAGGCAAGACAGCAGCTGTACTTTATTAGGAGTTTGAAGAGAGTTAGTATGTCAACAAATACAGTCAAAAACATCTATAGTTGCACTGTGGAGAGCATTCTGACAGGCTGCATCACTGTCTGGGATGGTTGGAGGTGAGGTGGGGGCTACTGTACAGGACCGAAAGAAGCTGCAGAAGGTTGTAAATTTAGACAACCCCATCTTGGGTACTGGCCTATAAAGTACCCAGGAACCATCTTCAAGAAGCAATGTCTCAGAGAGGCAGCGTCCATTATTAAAGACCTCCAGCACCCAGGCCATGCCCTTTTCTCACTGTTACCATCAGGTAGGAGGTACAGAAGCCTGAAGGCACACACTCAGTGATTCAGGAACAGCTTCTTCCCCTCTGCCATTGATTCCAAAATGGACATTGAACCAGTGAACATTACCTCACTTTTTAAATATATGTTATTTCTCTTTTTTGCATGATTTCTAATCTATTCAACATATGTATACTGTAATTGATTTTCTTATTTACTTATAGCATGGACCCAGCTCATCCTTGCTGACTAAGATACCTTCCCTGCTGGTCCCATTTCACTGTATTTGGTTTGACCAAGATGGCGGCACGACACAGTTTGCAGCAGCCACTCCAGAGTTAATATCTGTTATTTGTTAAGCGGGATGCCGTGCACAATCCTAATCTGATGAAAAACAGACGTGGGAGCACAGAGGAACATCTTGGAAATCTCCAGGAAGACCTTCTTCATTGCTGCTGCTGTTGTGAGGTCTGGATATCTGCTGGGAAGAACGGGCCTCCAATCCTCGGGGTCGCATTGCCGGTGGCCGGTGGTGGGGGTGTCGTAGTTCGCTCGGCAGAGGATGGTGCTCAGAGAGGCTGTGCCGGAGGGGATGGTCGGAGGCTCGGAGGTTTGACCGATTCTGAGTCTGCTGTGGTTGGGGCGCCGTATGCTACATCTGCGAGGCTGGGTCCGACAGAGCTTTCATAGTGTGCTGCGTCTGTGAGGCTGAGTCGGGCGGTGCCGTGGAAGTCCATAGTGGGGGTATTCCCTTCTGCCGCCTGCGTGGGATGATGAGTCTAACTGGACCCTGAGGACTTATGGAAACTGTGTGGTGGTTTCCTTCAAACTTATAGTCTTTTAACATCTTTGGACTATTTTTACTGTGCCCATGGTCTGTTTTTTTTTATCAATTATGGTATTGTTTGCACTGTTGTAACTATATGTTAACTACAATTATATGTAACTATGTGGTTTTGTGTAGTTCTTGTAGTTTTAGTTTTTGGTTTGTTGGGTGGTAGAGTTGGTCTTCTGACTTAGTGTGTCTGGGTAGTCTTGTTTTGTCTGGTGGATTTGGAGCTCCTTTCCGGGGCACGCGCTAAGATGGTAGCGCGATATTAATACACAGCAGCCTCTCCGGATTCTGGATTTGGGGATTGCCGAACGTTACGTGGATTTTCTGGTGTAATCTGTTTTGTCCTGTGCTTTTGTGATATCATTCTGGAGAACGGTGTCTCATTTTTTAACTGCATTGCATTTGTGGTTTAAAAATGACAATAAACTGAAACTGAACTGAAGTGAATTGATCACTCTAAATCTTTCTTATCCATAGAGTTGTCAAAAAGTCTTTCAAATGCTGGTGATAATAAACCTGATGTATTTGCCTTCCTCACCACCAACTCAAACTGCAAATTAACCTTTAGGGGATCCGGTACAAGGATTCCTAAGTCCCTTCACGCCTCAGATTTTTGAATTTTCTTTCCATTTAGAAAATAGTCAACCCTTTTATTTATTCTACCAAAGTGCATAACCATATATTTCCTGACACTATATTCCATCTGCTATTTCTTTGCTCATTCTCCTATATACCTGCACCTCCATGCATCTTCATATTGCCTGCAAACTTTGCAACAAAGCCATCAATTCCATCTTTCAAATCATTGACATATAACTTTAAAAGAATCAGTCCCAACACAGACTCCTTTGGAATACCACTAGGCATCGGTAGCCAACTAGAAAAGGCTTCCCTCTATTCCCACTCTCTGCCTCCTGCCAATCAGCCACTATGTTGGAATCTTTCCTGTAATACCATGGGCTTGTAGCTTGTTAAGCAGCCTCATATGTGGCACCTTGTCAAAGGCCTTCTGAAAATCCAAGTGCACACCATCAACCGATTTTTCTTTGTTTATCTTGTTGTTATTTCTTCAAAGAATTCCAACACATTTGTCAGGTAAAATTATCCCTTGAGGATACCATGCTGACTGTGGCCTATTTTATCATGTGCTTCCAAATACCCAGAGACCTCACCCTTAAGATCGACTCCAACATCTTTCCAATCACTGAGGTCAGACTAACTGCCCTATAGTTTCCTTTCTTCTGCCTCCCTCTCTTCTTGAAGAGTGGAGTGACATTCGCAATTTCCCAGTCTTCTGGAACCATACTAGAATCTAGTGATTCTTGAAAGATCATTACTAATGCCTTCACAATCTCTTCAGCCACCTCTTTCAGAACCCTGGGGTGTAGTCCATCTGGTCCAGGTGACTTATCTACCTTCAGACCTTTCAGTTTCCCAAGAACCTTCTCCCTAGTAATGGTAACTGCATCCAGTTCTGCCCCCAGACGCTCTTGAACATCTGGCATACTGCTCTTGTCTTCCACAGTGAAGACTGATACAAAATTCTTTTCAGATTATCCCCCATTTCCTTGTCCCTCTTACTACCACCCCAGCATTGTTTTCCAGCGGTCCAATATCCACTCTCGCCTCTTTTACACTTTATGATTCTGAAGGAACTTTTGGCATCCTCTGTAATATTAATTAGCTAGTTTACTTTCATATTCCATCTTTACCTTCTTAATGATGCTTTAGTTGCTTTCTGTTGGTTTTCAAAAGCTTCCCAATTCTCTAACATCCCACTAATTTTTTGTTCTATTATATACCCTCTCTTTGGCTTTCATGTTGGCTTTGACTTCTCTTGTTAGCCATGGTTGTACCATCTTGGCTTTAGAATACTTCTTCCTCTTTGTGATGTATATATCCTGTGCCTTCTGAATTGCTTCCAGAAGTTCCAGCCATTCTGCTGTCATCCCTGCTAGTGTTCTTTTCCAATCAATTCTGGCCAGCTTCTCTTTCATGCTTCTGTAATTCCCTTTATTCCACTGTAATACTGATTCATCTGACATTAGCTTCTCCCCAGATTTCAGGGTGAATTCAATCATATTACAATCACTGTCCCCTAAGAGTTCTTTTACCTGAAGCTCTCTAATCAATTTCGACTCATTGCACAACACCCAATCCAGAGTAGCTGGCTCAACCACGAGCTGCCCTAAAAAGCCATGTCATAGGCAATCTAGAAATTTCCCTTCTTGGGTTCCAGCACTAACCTGATATTCCCAATGTACCTGCATATTGAAATCCCCAATGACTATTGTAACATTGTCCTTTTGGTGTGCAATTTCTATCTCCCGTTATAACTTGTAGACCATACCCTTACTAGTGTTTGGGGGTCTGTATATAACTCCCATTGGGGTCTTTTTACCCTCGCAGTTGCTTTGCTCTACCCACAACAATTCAACACTTTGCAACACTATGTCACCTCTTTCTAATGATTTGATTAACTTTTTACCAACAGAGCCATGCCACCCCCTCTACCTACCTGTCTGTCCTTTTGATACAATGTGTATCCTTGGATCTTAGACTCCCAGTTATAATCTTCTTTCAGCCATGATTCAGTGATGCCCACAATGTCACACATGCCAATCTGTAACTGTGCTACAAGTTCATCTAACTTATTCCATACACTGCACACGTTCAAATGTAACACCTTCAGTCCTGAATTCACCCTTTTTGATTTTGACTGATTCTTACATTGCAACTCATCCTGTTAACTGCAATTTTGCCCTGTCATCAGCTTCTCCTTGCTTTAAGTCTCACTACACTTTGCCTCCGTTTGTAAACCAACACTATCAATCCAATTCTAAACCAGACACTCTCCTCAGCACTATCAATCTGGTTCCCATCTCCCTGCCAATTTAGTTTAGACCCTCCCAAATAACTCTAGCTATCCTGCCCGCAAGGATGTTAGTCCCCCAGGTTCAGGTGTAACCCATCCCTTTTGTACAGGTCGGAACGTCCCCAGAAGAGATCCCAATGACCCATAAACTGAACCCCTGCCCCCTGTACCAGTTCCTCAGCCGCACATTCACCTGCCAAGTCATTCTAATCTATGTTGTCTACATGGACTTTAGCAAGGCATTTGACAAGTTCCCACATGGGAGGCTGGTCAAGAAGGTTCAATCACACAGCATTCAGAATGAGGTAGTAAATTGGATTAGACATTAGCTTTGTGGGAGAAGTTAGAGCGTGGTAGTAGCCTCTCTGACTGGATGCCTATGACTAGTGGTGTGTTGTAGGGATCAGTGCTGGATCTATTGTTGTTTGTCATCTATATCAATAATCTGCATGATAATGTGGTAAACTGGATCAGCAAATTTGCAGATGACGCCAAGACTGGGGGTGTAGTGGACAATGAGGAAGGATATCATGGCGTGCAGAGGGATCTGCATCAGCTGGAAAATGCAGATGGAATTTAATACAGACAAGTGCAAAGTTTGCTCCGGTAGGGCCAGCCTGTAAACGGTAGGGCACTGAGGAGGGTGGCAGATCAAAGGGATCTGGGAATATAGGTCCATAACTCATTGAAAGTGGCACCACAGGTAGATAGGGTTGTAAAGAAAGCTTTCGGCACATTGGCCTTCATAAATCCAAGTATTGAGTTCAGGAGATGGGATGTTGTATAAGATGTTGGTGAGGCCTAATGTGCAGTTTTGGTCATCTACCTACAGGGAAGATGTAAACAAGGTTGAAGGTGCACAGAGAAGATTTTCAAGGATGTTACCGAGTCTGGAAAACCTCGGTTATAAGGAACGATTGAATAGGTTAGGACCGTATTCTTTAGAACGTAGAAGACTCAGAGGAGATTTGATAGAGTAATACAAAATTATGAGGGGTATAGATAGTGTAAATGCAAGCAGGCTTTTTCCACTGAGGTTGGGTGGGACGACAACCAGAAGTCATGGATTAAGGGTGAAAGGTGAAAAATTTAAGGGGAACATGAGGGGAAACTTTTTCATTCAGAGGATTGTGAGCGTGTGGAATGAGATTCCAGTACAAGTGGCACATGCCAGCTTAATTTCAACGTATAAAGGAAGTTTGGCTGGGTATGTAGACAGGTAGGGGTATGGAGGGCTGTGGTCCCAGTGCAGGTCATTGGGAGTAGGCAGTTTAAGTGGTTTTGACATGGGCTGGATGGGCCGAAGGATCTGTTTCTGAGCTGGACTTCTTTGTGACTCTATGACTCTTACACTCACTGGTTGCATGGCATGGGCAGCAATCCAGAGTTCACTGCCCTGGAGGTCCTGTTTCTCAGCTTTCTACCTGGCTCCCTAAAATCTCTCTTCAGGACCTCCTCGTCTTTTCTGCCTACGTCATTGGTGCCAATATGTACCAAGACTTCTGGCTGCTCACCCTCCCCCTTGAGAATACCATGGACACAATCCAAGACATCCTTGACCCTGGCACCTAGGAGGCAACATACCGTCCAGTTATCTAAATCGTGCCCAGAGAATCTCACCTCTGTTCCCCTGACTATGGAATTTCCTGTCACCACTGAAGTGCTTCACCTCAGCTTTTCTGAGCCACTGCACAGGCTCAGTGCCAGAGACCCTGCTCCCCCCAGCAGGTCGAGCCATCATGCAACACATTCTAATCTTGAAAGTTCTTGGTATCATTGTCAAGTGTCCAGTTCCTGCAGGCTTTCAACTAGAGATGCTAACAAATCCTTTCCCCCATAGATGCTGCTCAACCCGCTGGATGGTTGTTACTCAGTACCATCATTTTCCTGGGTCAGAATTGTGAGTTCCTCTTGCCTCAAGTTCAGAGAGAACAGGATAGCTGAGGAGCCATGTCAACATCTATGAGATGAGCATTTTGTAGCTCCTGCACCAGTTGCACATTGATGGAGAGCTTGCCTTTGTTGGAAGCCCTGTTCAAACCTGCCAGAGATACCAGACGGAACTCCCACACATTCCAAGTGGCGCCAAGGCAGGGAGAGTTGTGCTAATTGCCTGCTGGCCAGACTAGCGAGCAATCATCTGGCTGATGTGTCTAACAAGCTGCCAAGTGCATCACAGAGCACCGAGGGCTGTAGTATGTAACAGGGCCATTCAGCCCGTAACATTGTGTCAACCCTTGATTCCAGTATATACCATCACCCTACCTGACCCTCTCTGTGAAAAATAATTCCTCTTCACGTTGATTTTAAATTTCCCCCTCTATCAGTAAAGGCATGTCCTCCAGTATTTGATATAGGGAAAAGATTCTGACCGTCTACCCTGTTTATTGCCTCTTATAATTTTATAAACCTCTGTCAGGTTTCCCCTTAGTCTCCAATGCTCTGGGGAGAACAACCCAGGTTTATCCAACTAGAAGATGCGCAATTCTCTGAGAGCAGTCTGACTGCCGTTTTGTAAGGCTGCAGTCTGACTTCCTTACTCTAACACTCAGCATTCCTACCAACACCGGCCTTTATTACTACCTTATCCACTTGCATAATCACTTTCAGTGAATGATGGGCCTGAACCCCAAGATCCCTCTGTACCTCAAAGTATTAAAGGGTCTACCGTTAAACTGTGTATTTCTCATTTCATCTGAGCTCCCAAGAGCTCACACTTGCTCAGAGTAAACAACATCTGCCACTCCCCTGCCAATATCAGTAACTGATCCACGGCCTGCTGTATTCTTTGATAGTCCTTTGCACCTGTTCACAACCTCCACCAATCTTAGCTTCATCTGTAGAATTGTCAATCCATCATCTGCATTTTCTTCCAAATTATTGATGACTATCACAAAAACCTGATGTCCCAGTACTGATCCTTACGGGACTCCAGTGGACATGGACCTACAGATTAACAGCTGCTACATGAGGCTGCTTAACAAGTTAAGAGCCCATGGTATTACAGGAAACTTACTGGCACGGTTAGAGCATTGGCTGATTGGTGGGAGGCAGCGAGTGGGAATAAAAGGATCCTTTTCTGGTTGGCTGCCAGTGACTAGTGGTGTTCCGCAGGGGTCCGTGTCGGGATGATTCTTTTTATGCTGTGTATCAATGATTTAGATGATGAGATAGATGGCTTTGTTGCCAAGTTTGCAGATGATACAAAGGTTGGTGGAGAGGCAGGTAGTGTTGATGAAGCAGGTAGGCGTGCAGAAGAGCATCTCTGGATGCTCAACACATCAAACCTTGAAGAGGATGGGTTACAGCAGCAGAAGACCATGAATGTGCAGAAGTACATCAGTGCCCACTTTATTAGGTATTTCCTGTAAGTAGTAACATGTCCGCTGAGGATCTATGTATACATGCCAATAAAGTGGCCACTGACGGTCCATGTATGCTTCTTTCTTTCTACTACATATAGCTGTACACTCTCTCTTCTCACTACAACCATCGAGCAGGAGGTTCAGAAGCCCTAGGTCCCACACCACCAGGTTCAGAAACAGTTATTTCCCGACAGCCATCAGTATGGATAATTTCATTCACCACAACTCTGAACTGATTCTGCAACCTTTAGACTCTTTACAACTCATGTTAATAGAGCATAGAACACTGCCAAAAAGCCCAGGCCCTTCGGCCCACTCATGATGCTGTGCCAACCTTTTAACCTACACTAGCTTCAATCTCACCCTTCCCTCCTACATAGCCCTCTATTTTTCTATCATCTCTGTGCCAACCTAGGATTTTCTGAAATATCTATAATGTATCTACGACTACCACTACACCTGGCCCTCAATGCACCCTCCACTCTCTGTGTAAAAAACCTATCTCTGACATCACCGTGCTTTCCTTCAGTTACCTTAAGATTATGCCTCTTGGTATTAGCAATTTCTGCCTTGGAAATAAGTCTCTAGCTGCCCACTCGATCTGTGCCTCTTATCATCTTGTATATCTCTATCAAGTCACCTTTCATCCTCCTTCACTCCAAACGGAAAACATGCCCTCATAAAATGTGCTCTCCAATCCAGGCAACATCCTGGTAAACCTCCTCTGCATATCTTCCACATGCTTGCCACACTGATGTGACCGGAACTGAAATCAAGTGTGGTCTAACACTAATACATGTGGGAGTTGGGGGGGTGGACTTCAGGGTTTAGATATTTCTATCATTCATTCTTTGTGGGTGGTTTTCCTGTTGTGTGAAGAGTAAGAGGTTGAGGTTGTATACTGTATACCTTCTCTGATATTAATTGAAGCACTTGAACCAATGTTATATAGAGTAGCAACTTGTGGCAAAACCTAACAAATGAACCGCAGAACACCGTATGCCTTTTTAAACACCCTATCAACTTGAGCTCCAACTTTGAGGGATCTATCGATGTGGACCCCAAGATCCTGTTCCACCACACTGCTAAGAACCCTGCCATTAACCCATTCTGCTTTTGAATTTGACTTTCCAAAGTGAACCGCCATACTTTTCCATCCACCACTTCTCAGCTCAGCTCTGCATTCTGTCAAAGCCCCATTCTAACCTAAAGCAACCTTCCACACTATCCACAACACTCTCTAACTCAGAGCACAGTGTTCTCACAATAATATGTTGCTTGAACAGTTTGTTTTCTTTTGCACATTGGTTGTTTGTCAATTTCTGTTTATGCAGAGTTCTTCAAAAGTTCTGTTGTATTTCTTCCTTTTCTTGAAAATGCCTGCAAGAAAATGAACCTCAAGATAGTACATGGTAACAAATACATAATTTGATAATAGATTTTACTTTGACTTTGAAATTTATCAGATTACACTCCCCACAAAGTCTCGTGTTGCAGCAAAGGAGCCATGTTCAATCCTGACCTCTGGTGCTCCAATTATAAAATGGCATGAAGGAAGCAGAATGATGCAATGAATAGAGTGGCTTCCTCACCACTTCAGCCCTTACTTCTGGTGCAGTTTGTGTGGAATTTACATGTTCTCCTTTTAACCGCGTGGGCTGCCCCCACTCCCTGTGCCCCGCCCCCAGCACTCCGGTATACTCCCACATCCCAGCAACAGGTGTATGTGTGTGCGTGTGTGCATGGGCATGTGTGTGTGTGCATGCATGTGTGCATGTGTGTGTGTGTGTGTGTGTGTGTGTGCATGTGTGCGTGTGCGCATGTGCGTGTGTGTGTGTTGGAATGAATCTGAGTCCAGCTGCTGGGGACATGGGCAAATACAATGGAGTGACTCTGCAGAAAGAAAGGGGTTGTTTCTGTGATGATTATCCCTAAGACTCTATCAACAAAGACTTCCCTCCAGCATCTAGACAACCTCCTGATACGTTTTCTTCCCTCTAATCATTCCTATCCAGTCATTACCTCCTCAGTAGCATTCTAGCTTGACTTCACCCGCAGATTCCAAGGAGTCCAGAGTATGGATGGACCGACAGATAAACTGGAAGATCTGTATTAACCTTACTCCAGTGTCACTGCACTGTGGCAGACTCGCTTCCTTAGGGAGCTGCTCTCAAGTAGCCTAGCATACCATGGAGATCAGCATCCTTCTAACCTCCTGCTCGTATTCCTGAATTTAACCCACACTCCCCATGATCCCATCATCCACCTGCTCCCAGCTGTTAAACTTTCCTAATAATGCATTAATGAATGGGATCATTATTGAGCTTATAGCGGCAGAAAAGTCAAACTGCTGAATAGGAGAGGTTTTATTTGACTAACAGGTGGAGGCTCTATTTTGATAGGCTGCATTTATGAAGTGATTGCATTTAATTCAGTTGAATTACAGGACTATAAAAAGCAATAGATTACATTTTGATTACAAGATTGTACTGTATTTGGTTAACTGAAATGGAATATAATGTTTTCCCCTGAGTGCAGTAGAAAGTGTTTTATCGTTAACAAGAACAAACTAACAGGAACCGATTATTTGATTATGGAAAGCAACAGCAATATGTATTTTCCTCAGAGTGGTGAATCATACAAGACAAGGCAAATATTTTGAAAGTGCAGTTTAATAAAGAGATTTGTATTGAAAAGGGGCGTGGTCTTTCAGTAAAAACAATAGACTACTTTCTGCTATGCGATAAACTGCCCAAACAATTCTTTCACAATGCATAATGTTCTTGAATGTTATATGATAAACTTAACCAAAAGTGATTTTGTAGGAGCCAATGCCCAGGAATGCTTTGACATCACACACTCAGAACGGATTTGGAAAAGTTCTGGCTCCTGACCTTATCTGGAGACATGGAGCCTGTACGCTGAGACCATTTGGTCCCCTGCCTGCCCCTCAATCACATCTCACCGCAGACGTCCACTGAGGCTACACCACCAGACATTCAATACATCCAACCCTTCTCTTCAGCCATCCCCAACGGTCCCAAACAATCCCGATCGCCCACAATAGTTGGTGCAAATCGACGTGGAATCTTCAAACTTTCGGCAACTTGCTCTTTCTTTCTGACAGTATCAGGACTGTGTATCGGTGATCAGCATCATGTGACTCGGTTTCTCCATTCTACTGCAGCAGCAAATCCACAGCCTTGATAAAGGGACACTTACATGAGCAAAGGGGCATAATTTCAGAAGCAGAGTGACCTATGACATGAACTGTGTTGTTTTCCAGTAGCAATACTGCACAAGGTCTACCTAACCACTACATTAAGTCATTTGGTCTCACCCTATCAAAGTTATTTCATTCGTTCTACCCACCTCATCCACTACCTCAGAGTACCTCGCATTCTCTCTTTCTGAGGTAGGGTCCCTGGAAGCTGTTTCTCCTTCCACAGATACTGCCTTACCGACAGAACATTTCCAGCACTTTCTGCTTTTATTTCATCCCTGAGCCCCAAGTAGGAATGACCCACATGAGCACAACATGAAGTGCCAGGCCACTGCCCCAAGGAGTCACCACTGGTCTTGGGATGGAGCATGGTGAGAGAGCAGGGGAGCTGCTACTAGCACCCGAAACCTGACCTTACGGTGGCAGCGATGAGACAACCAGTCAGTGAATATTAGTCCTCTGTCGACCATTTCCTTCTCCTTTAATCTGTATAGACCTGGGTATCGTGCAGACTCAGAATTTATTTCCTGCTCCAAGGGGCCATTTCAGACTTAGCTGTGGTCTCAGGTATCAGGCAGCCCAGATAAGGACAGACATATTGAAGAATAACAAGAACTGCAGGCTCCCCAGTGGGTTCGCCTCCAGCTCACACCTCCCGATCTGTAAGTATATCGTCACTGAGTCTAAATCCTGGAACTCCTTCTCCAACCGCACTGTGGCAGTGGCTTCACTGGGAAAGCTACAACAGTTCAAGATGCCAACTCACCAGCATCTTCTCAAGGATGATTCAGTATAGGCAATAAATGCTGTTCTTGTTGTGATGTCCCAGACCCTGCTAAAAGTCGGGTGAAGACCTTAATTGCCTGGCAATCTTCTCAAATTTCCCAATCCGAATGCCCACCTCCAACTGATTGTCTCTAACTAGGGAAAGGAGAGGGCCACTCGTACTTGAACAGGGATGTGCTCTCACTGAACGACTGGGGACTAGATCCTCGTGCAGAGATCCACCTGGATATGAGGAAGTGCACGGTGACTTCTGCAAACAGCGTTGCCCAGGCACGGCTGTGTGGCTAGGGAACTGCGCACCGATGGCTCCTGCTCGCACAGGTTATGGGACCGCCGGCCACCAGAGGGAGTGAACAGGGCTCAGGGCACACCTGAAGCACCTTCCAAGCTTTCAATCCGGCCCTGTTACCTGCCCTGCATCTGAACGATTGGCTGTTTGGATTGTGCCTCCTGTGAGGGGCTGCAGACAGTTCCTAACCCAAAGCAGGGGACATTGAAGCAGGATATGAAACGAAGGGAGCCGCCAGCCAAGTGGCTGTAGACACCCCTGTCCCAGACTGTGGAATTTGCATAGCCGCACTGGGGACAGCTTTGCATGCAGTTTTTGCCACTTCTGCATGACTCGGACAGAAAATCTAAAGTCACTTGCATCACAAGCATTTTGCATAAGGCAAAGAAACATTTCCTTATCAGGAATCGATAACGCTGCTGAAAGGCAGATTGTATTTTGTTAACAGCATGATCCAATACTATTTTGGAAGTGTAAGACTTTGGAGACCTGTGGAATAATGGCCTGTTAATAGGTTGAGCTGAAACATTTACTCTGTTTCTCTCTCTATCGATGCTGCCTGACTATCTGAGAATCTTCCGCTTTCATCTCAAAACCTCCAGAATTTTCCTTCCACGAGGCTGACAAAGTAACAGATGTATTTCACTGCAACAAACCAGCTGCTGGTTACAGCACGCACCAACCGCATGTGGTGGGGTAAGAGCTGGGCCTGTTGAAGGTGTGTCTCCAGCACCTCAGTGGGAGGAAGGAATTTATTTTATTGAGATGCAATATGAAGATGGGCCTTCCCACCCCTCGAGCCACACTGCCCAGCAATCCCCCAATTTTTCACACTAGCCTAATCACGGGACAATTTCCGATGGACTATCGACCCATCAACCGGTACGTTGTTGGTCCGTGGGAGGAAACAGAAGCAGCCGGTCGAGAATGTACAAATTCCTCTCCGGCACCAGCGGGATTCGAACCCCGGGTCGCCCACACTGTAAAGTGTTGTGCTAACCATGGTCAGGTCGAAACCATAGGTTGGACTGGATCTGTTTTACTGCAGCCTTACTTTGGAACGGAGATGTTACGTGTGGGAAGAATTATTGCCTGGAACTGTGCCCTGTCTGTTTGAATGGGGCTCTGCCTCTGCAACTAGAAAATAAGGTGCCTTTGCTGCCAGTATTGAGGGATACATTCTCATAATGTTCCAGCTCTCAAGAGCAGTGCTATATATGATGAATCCTGCAACTGGTGAAGATTCCTGTCTGATCCTCAATGGTATCCGAGTAACTGTGTTGAAGGGGCAAGAACAAAGAGAAGCCTTGTGCGCGAGGATGACATGACGGTTAAACGCAGCCGGAAAGTCGGGACAGGACATCCGGAAAAAGTGTGTGGGGTAGGAAACGAACCCCAAGTTACCATGGATCCCAACTCTGGCTCAAAACCAACCTAACGTCTGCACACATCAGAAGAACAACAAAAGGAACTGCAGACCCTGGAACTCTGAAACCTGATAAACCGTTGCTGACCCATGTCATTCCCTGTATCCCTCTCTTTGCAGACGCTGCATGGCCCATGGACCTTACCAGATCTTCTGTTTCGGTTTGGATTCAATACGTGCTCTGGCCTCACAACTTCCCGTTGCAGTAGTGCAGCCTGCAACCCCCTGCGCAGTATCTGCACTCAGTAAAGCACCACTTCACTACTGCAGGTGCAGAAATCCAATCACAACATTAATAAGAAAGTCATACATTAAACATAACTTATGCATAACTGTGTGAAAGAAGACAGAAACTTCTCTACACAGCCTCATCCAACTTTCAGAAGTCTCACATTCAGCCAGTCAATGATAAAAACAGCTGAAGTCTCTGGGGTGGTTGCAGAGTGACAGAGGTGACAGGGCCTCTGCCTCCTTTATAGTGCTAATGGAAGCTGTGCTGGGCTGCAAACGACTGCAAGTCGCAGCCAACAACCCCACTGCCTCAGTCTGAACATATAACAAAGGGTTGGGCGGACTGAAATGGAAGATAGAGACCACGTCACTGAAAGCACGGAAGCCCTGCCCCAGCCTCTCTAAGGTACCAGCTGAGCCTGAACTTTGCTTGTTAAAGTTGTGGTGTCAGAGTTCTGTCATCTCTGGCAAGGACCAAACAGGCAATCTGGGTTATTACTGCAGGAGGTGTATAGTGCACCTGGTGTAGTACAGGCAATCTGAGTTATTACTGCAGGAGGTGTACAGTGCACCTGGTGTAGTACAGGCAATCTGGGTTATTACTGCAGGAGGTGTACAGTGCACCTGGTGTAGTACAGGCGATCTGAGTTATTACTGCAGGAGGTGTACAGTGCACCTGGTGTAGTACAGGCGATCTGAGTTATTACTGCAGGAGGTGTACAGTGCACCTGGTGTAGTACAGGCAATCTGGGTTATTACTGTAAGAGGTGTACAGTGCACCTGGTGTAGTACAGGCAATCTGGGTTATTACTCAGATGTACAGTGCACCTGGTGTAGTACAGGCAATCTGGGTTATTACTGCAGGAGGTGTACAGTGCACCTGGTGTAGTACAGGCAATCTGGGTTATTACTGCAGGAGGCGTACAGTGCACCTGGTGTAGTACAGGCGATCTGAGTTATTACTGCAGGAGGTGTACAGTGCACCTGGTGTAGTACAGGCAATCTGAGTTATTACTCAGATGTACAGTGCACCTGGTGTAATACAGGCAATCTGGGTTATTACTGCAGGAGGCGTACAGTGCACCTGGTGTAGTACAGGCAATCTGGGTTATTACTGCAGGAGGTGTACAGTGCACCTGGTGTAGTACAGGCAATCTGGGTTATTACTGCAGGAGGTGTACAGTGCACCTGGTGTAGTACAGGCAATCTGGGTTATTACTGCAGGAAGTGTACAGTGCACCTGGTGTAGTACAGGCAATCTGGGTTATTACTGCAGGAGGTGTACAGTGCACCTGGTGTAGTACAGGCAATCTGAGTTATTACTGCAGGAGGTGTACAGTGCACCTGGTGTAGTACAGGCAATCTGAGTTATTACTCAGGTGTACAGTGCACCTGGTGTAGTACAGGCAATCTGAGTTATTACTGCAGGAGGTGTACAGTGCACCTGGTGTAGTACAGGCAATCTGAGTTATTACTCAGGTGTACAGTGCACCTGGTGTAGTACAGGCAATCTGAGTTATTACTGCAGGAGGTGTACAGTGCACCTGGTGTAGTACAGGCAATCTGAGTTATTACTCAGGTGTACAGTGCACCTGGTGTAGTACAGGCAATCTGGGTTATTGCTGCAGCAGGTGTACAGTGCACCTGGTGTAGTACAGGCAATCTGAGTTATTACTCAGATGTACAGTGCACCTGGTGTAGTACAGGCAATCTGGGTTATTACTGCAGGAGGTGTACAGTGCACCTGGTGTAGTACAGGCAATCTGAGTTATTACTCAGATGTACAGTGCACCTGGTGTAGTACAGGCAATCTGGGTTATTACTGCAGGAGGCGTACAGTGCACCTGGTGTAGTACAGGCAATCTGGGTTATTACTGCAGGAGGTGTACAGTGCACCTGGTGTAATACAGGCAATCTGGGTTATTACTGCAGGAGGTGTACAGTGCACCTGGTGTAGTACAGGCAATCTGGGTTATTACTGCAGGAGGCGTACAGTGCACCTGGTGTAGTACAGGCAATCTGGGTTATTACTGCAGGAGGTGTACAGTGCACCTGGTGTAGTACAGGCAATCTGAGTTATTACTCAGATGTACAGTGCACCTGGTGTAGTACAGGCAATCTGGGTTATTACTGCAGGAGGCGTACAGTGCACCTGGTGTAGTACAGGCAATCTGGGTTATTACTGCAGGAGGTGTACAGTGCACCTGGTGTAGTACAGGCAATCTGGGTTATTACTGCAGGAGGTGTACAGTGCACCTGGTTTAGTACAGGCAATCTGGGTTATTGCTGCAGGAGGCGTACAGTGCACCTGGTGTAGTACAGGCAATCTGGGTTATTGCTGCAGGAGGTGTACAGTGCACCTGGTGTAGTACAGGCAATCTGAGTTATTACTGCAGGAGGTGTACAGTGCACCTGGTGTAGTACAGGCAATCTGAGTTATTACTGCAGGAGGTGTACAGTGCACCTGGTGTAGTACAGGCAATCTGAGTTATTACTGCAGGAGGTGTACAGTGCACCTGGTGTAGTACAGGCAATCTGAGTTATTACTGCAGGAGGTGTACAGTGCACTCAGTATAGACCAGGCAAACAGGATTATTACTGCAGGAGGTGTACAGTACACCCGATGTTGGTACAGGTAGCTGGGGTTTTTACTGCAGTACACCCGGTTTGCCACAGGCAACTGTGGAAGTGGGTGAAAGTGTCAGTGTAGTTGCTTCCATTCCCCAGCCAATACAGACATGCAGCCCCCAGGAGCCACAGCAGTGCAGATATTTGCACGAACTGGCAGCTTCTTCTTGTGGTCACAGGGTTTTTATACTGCATTTGCTGTTGGACAGCAGGTGTTTGTAGTTAGTGGAACCTGGGAATGATGGGAAACTAAACGAGGGGATTGAGGCCCAATCCCTGAGGTAAATAGCCAGGTGGGCGATTGCCAGAAGGGACCTTGACAACGCTTTTGTTTCCTCTCACGTTCAGATCTTCCTGCAATGTGTTCTGTAGGATTTCAAGGCCAAGAACGCCAACCTTCATGCAGTTACAACAACTATCTGTATTTATGTAGGATCTTTAATTTTTTTAAGACAAACAAAACCTTGCGAGTAGAAACTGAGGAGCAGTTAGACACTTGGGGAAATTTAGGGCTATCAGCTCATAGATTGGTCTTGATATTTTTGGAATTTACTTTAGTGTGTACGTCTTACACCATACCAGGCGGCAAGACAACAAACAATGCCATTGGTAAGAAACCTGATCCTTAGTCGGATTTCAGCATTCTCTGCTATTATTCCAAATTTCCATGGCACCTTCCCCGAGCAATAGCTACTGCTTTCCCAACAGTGCTGCATGCACTCTGCCGGCTGGTTAGGGTAGCAAGGCAGGGGCAATGAGGAACATCATTCGGTGTCCTAGTGGGCTGATGCTGTCTCTCTGAATGACGCCACTAAGTGGCAGCAGGTGGATGATGAATAATGGGAAACCAGGGTATGGCCACAATATTCTACACAATTACAGTGTCTCCCAAGCTCTCTGAGCAACCGAGATGGGGTTGCATCCACTCTCAGGAACCCGTGGACTCGGGTTCCCCAGACCCTTCCTCTTCCAGCAGGTCAGACTTCTTCAACTTCAGTGAAATCAATTCCTTGCTCACAGCTGTCCCCCTGCCGGTTTGGGCAATCCCCAGGAGTACAACAGTGAACACTCTTCTAAGGTCTGCGTGAACTCAATTGTTTTCACTGCTTCCCTCAAACTCCACCCTTTCCCTAAACTCTGCCTCCTGTTTGATCTCCCCGCACCGCTGGATTGTAGCCTGCAATAGGACATAGGGTATGGCCCAGTACAGAGCTCTCAACCCACATTGTTGTGCCAAACTAAATCAATAACACAGGTCAACAAAGGTTTTCAAAAGTGTTTCCGTTTCAGGATGTTTTTGTTTATGACAGACCACTTGAAGCTTAACGTAAATAAAATTTCAGACTACTTGTATCATGTAGTAATTTGGAGAAACAAGGATTTAACTTTTATTGAATATAATGTGTTCAATTACATAATGGTGCTGAGCAGGTCGGGCAGCATCCGTGGAAAGGAGCTGTTAACGTTTCGGGCCGAGACCCTTGCTTTGAGCATCTGCAGTGTACTTTGTGTTTACATAATGGTTCAACTAAGCTAAAAATATTTTGTTGACTATTTTCATTTGTATCCATTGTCTGAGGCTTCTTTTTTAAGTGTCCAATAATAATCTGTCAGCATTGATGGATTCCAACTGCCCTGATATCATTACTCCATTACTGTAATGTCCCGGTGGTACCTTTCACCGTGATCGTCACTGACAGCGACAAGATTTGCAGGGAAGAAGTCCAAATGGGAATGCAGAAAATGTATCTTTAGTGACGTTGCACTTCATGGTTTTATATGTTGGAAGCATGTTGTCTAGCAGCTGCGTGTAGTTCAGTGCTCTGTAGTTGCCAAGATCTTTCTCAAAATCATCCTTGAATATCTTCCGTGCGATTTTCTCCAGTCCCATCAGAAGTTCTTCGAACTGTCTGCTTTTGATGACCTGTTTGATTTGAGGACCAACAAAAATGCTTTCCTTAATCTTGGCATCAGTTATTCTGACATGAATTACAAATTGAAATAATAAATATAAATGATTTCAAAAGAAATGGTGTGCGATAGTGAAATTTCATGCTGATTTTCATGATCAGCAGCCTAGAATCATAAGATACACCCAAAAGTATTCAGGGAGCAAAATCTTTGTTGTCCAGTGTAGTTCAATGCCTAACAGAACACATATTTCTAAAGAGGAAAGATTAGCTTTATTTGTAACATAATCATCAAAATGTATGGCTCATCAATTTGTTTTAATGACCAACACAATCCAAGAACTGTGCTGATGGAAGCCTGCAAATGTTGCTACGCTCCCAAGCCAGCATAGCACACCAACAACTTACTAACCCTAACCTGTAGAATGTAGAAGGAAAGCAGACGAAACTCATGTAGTCACGAGAAGAACATTGCTTACAGATAGGAATTGTAAGCACTTACACTTACAGATAGGAATTGATCCCCAACCTGTGCTCGCTGATGCTGTAAAGCAATTGTGTTAACCGCTAGACTACTGTTCATAGCTGTTTGTTTAGCAAGAGAAATCTCCAGATGCTGCCCTCACCCACATCTTCTCCATTTCCTGAACAACCATGCTCACCCTATCTTCCCGCTGCCTTAACAGTGATAGAGTTCCTCTTATCCTTACCTAATGCGTGACCTCTGCATCCAACACATTATGGTATGCAACTTCTACCATCTCCAAGGGATCCTACCACCAAACATATCTTTCCCTGCCACCCCTCTGCTTTCCGCAGGGATCACTCTCTCTGTCTTTCCCTTGTCCATTCATCCCTCCCCACTAATCTCCCTCCAGGCACTTATCCCTGAAAGCAGCCAAAATTCTACACCTGTCCATTTGCCTCCTCCCTCACCTCCATTCAGGTGAGGCAACCCTTCACCTGGAATCGTGTCCGGTGCTCCCAACGTGGCCTCCTCTACATTGGTGAGACCCGTCGTAAATTAGGGGACTACTTCATCGAGCACCTCCACACCATCCACCAAAAGCAGAACTTCCCAGTCATTCCAATTCCCATTACTATTCCAACATGTCAGTCTATAGCCTCCTCTTTCCTACAACAAGCAGGGTGAAGGAGCAGCACTTTATATCCCATTTAGATAGCCTCCAACCTGATGGCATAAATATTGATTTTTCCTTCTGGTAAAAAAAAATGTTCCTTGCCCCTTCCCTCTTCTATTCCCCACTCTGGACACTTACCTCTTCTCACCTGCCTATCACTTCCCCTTGGGTCTCCTCCTCCTACCCAACTCTCCTCTCCTATCAGATCCCTCCTTCTCCAGCCGTTGACCTTTCCCACTCACCTGGCTTCACATATCACCTCCCAGCTAGCCTCCTTTCCCACCCCCACCTTTTTACGCTGGCATCGTCCCCCCTCCTTTTCCAGTCCTGAGGGAAGGATTTGGCCCAAAACATCGAGTGTTAATTCATTTCTGCAGATGCTGTCTGAGTTGCTGAGTTCCTCCAGTGTTTTGGATTTCCAGCATCCGCAGAATTCCTCGTGCCCATATTCCACTTGCCTTGCCATCTTTGCACTTTGGACTTGCACAAGCAGGCCCTCTAACCCAAACTAATTGTCATGCTCTCATCTACACTCATGCTCCGCTAATCCCATTTTATGCTCTCACCTATCCCATTACCTCCCTCCCTTCCCAAGGAGGGGTGCAGAGGAAGCTCACGAGGATGTTGTTGGGACATAAGAGACAGAGTTATGGAGAGAACGTGAACAGGTTGGGATTTTTTTCACTGAAACGTGGGGTGATCTTCTCGAGGAGAATAAGGTCTTGAGGGGCATGGACAAGGTGAATACACATTGCCGGGTTTGGGAATCAAGAACTAAAGGCCTTAGATTTAAGGTGAGAGGTGAGATATATTTATTTATTTGCAACCTAGTACAGAATAGGCCTTGCTGGCCCTCGAAGCTGTGCAGCCCTCTGACAACCCCAGTTTGACCCGAGCCTAATCACGGGACAATTCACAATGACCAACTCGCCTAGCCGATCTGTCTTCGGACTGAGAGAAAGCCAACGCTTTCCAATGTACAGATTGTTTACAGGTGATGCCGGGACCGAACTCCGAACTCTGGCGCCCCCAGCTGTAATAGCGTGGTGCTCATCACAGTGCTACTGTGGCACCCCGAGGGGAGTCAGTGTACGGAATAAACTGCCAGAGGAAATGGTTTAGGCAGGGGACATTAACATTTAAATGGTACATGGACAGGTACGTGCATAGGAACATTTTATTGGGATATAGGCCAAATGTGGGCAGATGGGACATGCTTAGGTGGACCAGCTGGGCCAAAGGGCCTCTCTCCGTGCTGATTAGCAACAACAATGGTGCAGGAAGGGGGAGAATGACATGACGTGATGGAGAATAAACAAGGTTATCGTGGTGACATCCAATCCGCATCATACTTGTCACACCAATACTTACCCGGGAGCACCCTTGCTCCCTAGATACTGTGTTTTGCTTATTAAACACAGGAGTGGTTTTGAGATGATGGAAAAATAAAACCACCGATGTTTTGTTCCCTGAATATTATTTCTATACAGCCCACTGAGGCTGATTTGAAACACATCTTGATTTCCGTTGCCATGGAGTTATAAGGAGCCTGACTTCTCATTAAGCTTGCAATTTTCCAACAGCTCACTCGCTTCCATTCTCGGATAATCCAAATCCCATCTACATTTCTGCTCAGGAAAGGTCCAGGAGTGTACTTGCTGTTTGGATTTGCCCCTTTTGCAGAGCAACTTGTTACCCAGGGGACTGGTGTTTGTTCAGTCAAGCTGTCTGCTAACCCTGGGGGTGGGGTTGGGTAAAAAGAGGGACATGCTATGGCTCGATCTGGGGTCACCCACTCTGCTTGGATTTCACCACCTCGTTGTCCACATCAGGCAACTCCCTGCAACATCTCTTTATTTCTCGACCTGAGGAATGAAAGAATATAATGAAACCTAGACCTCAGTCTTAGCACCACAATTATTTTTCACCCGGACAGCTTTGTGTAATGCCCAGGAAACTCAACATTTAGTCTGGGGGTTCAGGGTGATCCAGCTACCCTCAGCCGAGGCCCTCTCTTCCCAGGATTGTTCTATCACTGGGGAGCTGTGACCTTCTGGTTAACCCTGCTGTGTGCCAGTCCACAAGCATGGTGCAATGGTTCAGTTGGTATTTCCACTGCCACTCACCCGGGTTCAATCCCGAATTCTGATGCTAGGTGAAGATTTCACATTCTCCCTATGACCAAGTGAGTTTCCCCCAGGTGCTTCATTTTTCTCCCATGTCCCAAAGATTAAACTGGCCACTCTACGTTGGCTTTTTCATGTAGTGAGGGACAAGATATTGGGAGACTTGATGGGAATGTGGAGAAAACATGTTACAAGATTACTCTGGTTCTTCCACCTGAGGTCTGGTCTCACAGAAGGCCTGCGGCCATACTGGGCAGCTGAGGGAGTGGCAGGTTGGCTCAAAATAGGGAGCATCTAGGGCTGAGTCTATCTTGATCTCCCCACCGCTGAAAGAACTGACTCCCCACCCCGAAGCTGCAGCAAGACCTAGAGGGGCCTGAGCCCAGAATGTCTGGACGACCATTGACAGGAGGTGAGTAGGGGTACCCAACCTTCTAGCAGAACACCTCTGGCTTCTGTAACGGGTTTTAAATCTATCGGTTGCACGGATTACACTCTTAGGGTGATACAGCATGGAGATAGGTTATTCAGCATAATTTGTCCTTACCAACCCAGGTGCTCACCTAAATTAGTCCGACTATATCCCGCTAAACACTGGCACTCTTGATAGATGAGACAAATCTATGGAAGGAAATGAATAATCAATCTTTCAGTCTTAGACTCTGCATCTGGATACGCCAGTCCTGAAAAAGGGTCTCACCTCAAACCGTTGACTGTCCATTTTTGGCCATAGATACTGCCTGGGTCACTGGCTTTTTGTACATTACTCCAAATTCCAGCATCTGCAGCCTCTGATATCTCCTTCTAAAACTTTCCTGTCCAAGTCCTTACCCAAATGTCTTGCAAATGTTGTTATTGTGCCTTGTTCAACTACTTTTTGGTAGGTACATTATTAATTCATTTACAACAATTATTAAGGTTGTTCTAAATAATTCAAAAAGTATTCATTATCTGAGAGGGTCAGGAGCACTGAATTTCTTGGAGTGCACACCGTGGTTGATCTCACCTGATTCCTCAGCACCGCCTCTTTAGACAAGAAAGTACTGCAATGCCTCTACTTCTTGAGGAGATTGAGTCTCCTTGTTCCCATTCTACCAGCGGACCATCGGAAGTACCAGCTGTACTACCATCTGGAATGGGAATTGCAAGACCCTGCAGTGGATTGTGAGAACTGCTGAAGGAATCATCAGGGTCTCTCCCCAAACCCTTCCAGGACATATACCAGAGGTGCTGTGTTCACAGAACCCTCAGTGTTGTCTAGAACCCTTCCCCATCCATCTCACAATCTCTAACTGCCTACCGCCAGGCAAAAGACACCACAGTACAAGAACAAGGACAGTTAGGCTGGATAACAGCTTCTTCCCCCAGGCTGAGACTTGTGACCCAGTACACATTATTCACAACAGCACCAGTAACGTTGCACTGTTGTATGTACTTTGTCAATTTGTTCAGCTACGAAGTATTTGTTTCATTTTATGTTGATATTATTGTTTTATGTGCTGTATGTGATAAATGTCCTGTGTTTTGCACCTTGGTCCTAGAGGAATGTTGTTTAGTTTTGCTGTCTACATGTGTACAGTTGAATAAACTTGAACTTGTTAGAAATATGATCAAAATACAACTACTTAACATGTCGATTACCAATAAATTAGTAATCAATATTAAGATAATGTCAGGTACAAAATATTAAGACACAGTTCACTCTGCAGCTGCCTGAAGTCATGAGCATTGCAAGTGAAATGCTGGCGGACCTCAGCAAGTCAGGCAACACCTAATGAAGGAAATAAGCAATCAATATTCTGAGCTGAGGCCCTGGAAAGGAAGGGGACAGAAATAAGAAGGTGGGGGGTGGGGGAGAAGTTCAAGTTGGCCGGGGATAAGTGATAGCAGGTGAGGGGGAAGGTGGAATGATGGGGGAGGGGGTGAAGCGGGAATGATGTGAGAAGTTACGAAGGGATAGGTGGAAGAGATAAAGAAGAATGAAATGAGTAGGTGGGAGCAGTGAACAGTGGGAAAAAGGGAAGGAGGTGGGGAACTGATGGGCAGAGCTTGAGAGGAAAGGAAAGAGAAGGGGTGAGAGGCCATAACACCCTCCACTGAAGCCATCTCAACTGTCAATATTTTATGTGTGTTGCACAGAATGCTTAACATTTTTCCACCCACCCTCCAGGTTTTTGAAATCTCAATCACATGAAAGGGGAATTCTGATGCTGTGCTGAGTCTTGGATTGCAGAAAGAGACTCCTTTGCATAAGAAGGGGAAACTGCAACCTGATTAGGCTCCAGTGGTGTCTCTGCACCTGCCTCCCAGCTCCTGACTTACACATCAGGGCCTGCGAGGGCCTCAGAAACTCCCAGCTGTGTGGCACAGACCCTCCCTTTTCTGCTAGACCCCTCATTCACTTTCTCCCAAACTCCACAAGGAATTCCCCAGAAGTTAGTTTGCTGTGAATTCAGGAGAAACAAAGAGACCTTTCCTTGCGTATGAGTCTAGACGGAAAATGGTAGCAAGTTATTCCACAGCAGGGGATCACTCTGTCATTTCATTTAACATCGATTGTCCCTGATGACTCTGTGCATTAACTGGTGACTACTCGACCCTGGCCAGAAGCCAGGAATGCCTGAGTCAGCCCCTTAACCCCTGCTGATGCCTCATACACCCATTATTGCTTCAGGAATCAGAGATTATGATTCTTCTGCTTTCCTTGCCTTTTAATAGTTTTTAGGGAGCATTTACCTTTCATTCTCTCTGTTTGTCTTCATCCTGACACTCGTGATCATGCTACCTCCTCAGCTTCTCCTCTGCACCCTTTTCTGCTTTCATCAGGAAACACACTTTCGGCAACACCCTGGTCTGCAGATCCCTCCGCACCTATCCTACTCCCTCCCCAGCCACTCCCCATAACCATAATGGGTGTAACACCTGTATCTACACCTCCTGCCTTACTGCCTTCCAGGGACCTGAACAGACCTTCTAGGAAAGGCAGAGATTCACACGGACTTCCTCCAAAGTTGTGGGTTGCAATCTGTTCTCCCAGTGTGGCCTCCTCTCCATCAGTGAGACCACGTGCAGACTATGGTGAAATGGATCCCCCCCCCCCATTCTGTGCCTGTTCTCCGCATTCCCACACCGATCTATCTATCTTCAGCCTCCCCACTGCCATGGTGAGGTTAAATGCAAAGCCCAGGGTCAGCGCCTCATGTTTCTCCCAGGTAGCCCACAACATTATCTACAAACTGCAGCCCCTTTTCTCTTTCCTTCTGATCTATCCAGTTCTTCCAAACCCCGAGACCCTCCCCCATCACCCTGCTTTGTTCCCCTCCTCCATCCACTCGTCTCCCCACATTCGTCCCTCTGGGTTCCCTCCCCACACTGTTTTCCCGCCTACCTCCCATACCGGTTCCCCCCCACCCCCACAATGTTCCTCCACGTGCCACAGACTGTGTCACTATCTCCATTTACCCCTCCTCCACCTGGATCCACCCATCACACGCCACCACTTACTCCACCACTTCTCCCCGCCATACTGACTATCTCCCCTCTGTCTTCTGGCAAGCAAAGGGTCTCAACCAAAACCACCATCCGCCCACAGGTGCTGCCTAACCCCAGAAAGGTGTGGAGTAAGCTCCCCCAGCGGTTTGTGTCTGTTGCTCCGGAGGCTGGTCTCCCCGGTCTCTTGTCTCTCCACCCTATACCCATTCCGATTAACTTATTCCAAGAATGAGAAAGAGCAGAATGCAAGTTACATCTATAAAGCTGATCGTTGTCGTCGCATGGTCAATGATCTGATGGAAGGTCACTGTTTACTCTGTTTCACTCTCCAAGGACACTGCCTGCCCTGCTAGGTACCTCCGGCTGTTGTCTGATTTTATTCCAGACCTCCAGCAACCACGGGATTTTATTTCCGATGGTTACCAATATGCAGGTGACTGCGAGTCAGGAAGTATTGGCATGGAAGACATGGCAACATGGAGCCCGCCATGCTAGCCTCAATGATCTGTGTTTGGCCCATATTTATCTCAACCCGTCCTGAGCAAGCACATCGCTCAGGAGTGACTCTTCAACTGTGGGCTTAGCTACTGCTGCATAATCCTGAGCACATCATCCTCTCGTAGAACTTGGTATGTTTATTACACTTGACTCATTTCAGTGAACAGAGGTAGAGTTGTTACCTCATAACGCCAGCTACCCTGGTTCAATCCTGACCTTGGGTGCCTTCTGTGTGGAGTTTCTGTTTCTGCATGGGATCCCCCCAGGTGCTCCAGTTCCCTCTCACATCCCAAAGAATACAGACTTGTTAATTTTCCACTGTTGGTGAAAAGAATCGAAGTGGAGGTTTGAGTGAGAACAAGTTGCTGAGGTAAAGGGGAATAAGGAGACGGAGGGAGTGCAAGTGAGGCAGTTGCCCTGGTGGCTTGGATCGGACGTGTAGAACCGTCACCTGTGTTGTGATAAGTATGAGGGTAGGATATCCCAGCCACGCTCCTGTGTCTCTCCAGACAAGCGCAGAACCAGGCAGCTTGCCTAATGACTGGGGTTTTTAGAGTGGACCCTGCTGATTAGCCTCACTCCGACAGCAAGGTAAGGTGCAGCATTGTGGGGAGAGGGCTGGTGCAAAACGCCACATGAATCCGCACCAGGCACAATCTAAACCCGGAGCAACTCTCAACGGGCTGCCGGATCTGCCGACTCCCTGACTGATAAGGTTAAAGGCCAAAGACCTAAGAAGACTTAGCATCAATGCCAATTTTGCTATTACTAATCTTCTCTTCTTGTGCCCCCAGCTCCCAGTGGAGCACAGGCCATTGGTGGCCCCCGTCTCCATTGCCCAAAGTCGACAGCATGGTTGGAGTTCATCATTGTACTGTAATCCAGGGGATTGGTCTATACTGCTTCACCTGTCAGGCAGCCTTACCCACTTCTACCTCTCACGGCCAGTATGTAGTGTTGGACCTTGAAAGTCTGCTATTGCTATAGGAGGGGTTTGGAATTCAGGAAAGCAGAGAGACAAATTTACAGACTTACAAGTAAAATAAAAAGATGGCAAAATTAAGATCAAGCAAAGGAAGTTAAAGTGTGCAGTATGCAGTATAGACCTCTCAATAGACCATGGATTTGCACCTTGGAAAGTTTCCAGGGTGCAAACCTGGGCAAGGTTGTATGGGAGACCGGCAGTTGCCCAAGTTGCCAGTCTCCCCTCTCCACACCACCAATGTTGTCCAAGGGAAGGGTATTAGGACCCATACAACTTGGCCCCGGTGTCGTCGCAGAGCAATGTGTGGTTTAAGTGCCTTGCTCAAGGACGCACGCAGCCTCAGCCAAGGCTCGAACTGGCAACCTCCAGATAACTAGATGAACGCCTTAACCACTTGGCCACGCACCAACACAGTTAAAGTACAGAAAAATTACAGAATTATGAGCACTTTATCCAAAAGACTAAAATTATCAATGAATTACTGGTGCAAGTTGAAGTAAATGGGTAAGATGTTAGTTACATTGCTGGTTGCATCACTGCCTGGTGTACACAGGACCAAACGAGACTGCAGAGGGAGTCAGCTCCTCCGTGGGCACAACCCTCTCTCTCATCAAGCACATCTTCAAAAGGCTATGCCACTCGAAGGCAGTGTCCGTCATTAAGAAGCCTGTCCATCCAGGACTTGCCCTCTCCTCATTACCACCAGGAGGGGCAGGAGCATGAAGACCCATGCTCAACATTTCAGGACCAGGTTCTTCCCGTCCATTATCAGATCTCTGAATGGTACAAGAACCAACTTCACAGTTCCTCTTTTGCATTATTACTTTGTCACTCAATAGTGATTTTTTAATGTCTTGCTGCCACAAAACAACACATTCATGACATCAGTCAGTGATAGTAATCCTGGCCTCTGATTCAGGTTCTGTGTCTGATTCAGGGCGGGGGGTGGGGGGGGCGACCAATACTAGGAACCAGATATTCTGGATTTTTGACAAAAGTGAATAATAAGGGAAGAGATTGGATGAGTGGTGAGAAATGGTCTTTGATGACAGATCAATATATGGAATATGAGTCACACTGAGCAACAGCAAAGAGCAGGAACATTGATATTAAAAGCTGCTAATTAATCATCGCAATATTGGGTGTGGCATATATTTAGAAATTAGGGATGTGTGTGGCAGAAGTGACACAGTAATCACGGGAGACTTTGACCTGCAGAGAGGCGGAATAAATCAAATTTTCCATCATAACCCGGAGAAAGAATTTGTGGAATGTACAGGTGATAAATATGTTGAGGGACAAACTAGGGAAACAACTAACACGTATCTTGTCTTGTGAAATGAGGAGGGGTTGATTATAATGGTGCTGTTTGTGGGGCTTTGGGGAAGGCTGTGGTACGAGGCTCTTAAATCGAAGGTAACCCTGAAGGAGTGAGAGAAGATTTGGCTGTAGTTATTTGGGAAATACATAGATGGACAACTTAACGGTTAAAAATTAACTTGACAATGCAATAACTGCAAAAAAGAAAATCTCTTAAGGCACAAAAACCCAACACGAAAACTAATTCAATCACGGCTGTAAAGAGAAATTAAAGATAATGTTACATCCAAGGAGGGGGCTCATAAAGTTGTCAGAAATGGCTGGAGACTTCAAGGTTGGGAGCTTTTCAGAGCTCAATAAAAGAGGAGCAAGGCATTCATAGAGGAAGGCCAGGTAGAAAGTGAAGCAAACTGATATGAAATGTAAAAATGGACTGTAAGAGATGTTATTGGTTCATAAACAAGGAAAAGTTTATCAAGTGAAATGTGGACATTTCCAGTCTTATGTAAAATATATGATGGTAAATAAAGAAGTGTCCAAGCAATTGAACACACAAAATGCTGGGGGAGCGCAGTAGGCCAGGCGTTGTCTATGGAGAGGAGTACAGCTGCCGTTTCGCACCGAGACCCTTCATCGGGACTTTTCTCCAGTCCTCCGAAGGGTCACGGCCCAAAAAGTCAACTGTACTCCTCTCCATAGATGCTGCCTGGTCTGCTGAGTTCTTCCAGCACTTCGTGTGTGTTACGTGGATTTCCAGCATCCGCAGGTTTTCTCTTGTCTGTGAGGCTATTGAACAATCGCTTTGCATCTGACTTAATGGCAAAAGACACACAAAGAATCAGAATCAGGTTTATTATCACCAGCATGTGACGTGAAATTTGTTACCTTAGCAGCAGCAGTTCAATGCAATACATAATCTAGAAGAAAAGACAGCAAAATAAAATAATAATAGCAAATAAATAAGTAAATCAATTACAGTATACATATATTGAATGGATTTAAATTGTGCAATAAACAGAAATAACATATTGAAAAAGTGAGGTAGTGTCCAAGGGTTCAATGTCCATTTAGGAATCAGATGGCAGAGGGGAAAAAGCTGTTCCTGAATCGCTGAATGTGTGCCTTCAGGCTTCTGTACCTCCTACCTGATGGTAACAGTGAGAAAAGGGCATGCCCTGGGTGCTGGAGGTCCTTAATAATGGGCGCTGCCTTTCTGAGACATTGCTTCTTGAAGATGTCCTGGGTACTTTGTAGGCTCGTACCCAAGATGAAGCTGACTAGATTTACAACCCTCTGCAGCTTCTTTCAGTCCTGTGCAGTAGTCGTCCCCTCCCCATACCAGACAGTGATGCAGCCTATCAGAATGCTCTCTACAGTACATCTATAGAAGTTTTTGAGTGTATTTGTTGACATGCCAAATCTCTTCAAACTCCTAATGAAGTATAGCTGCTGTCTTGCCTTCTTTATGACTACATCGATATGTTGGGACCAGGTCAGATCCTCAGAGATCTTGCCACCGAGGAACTTGAAACTGCTCACTCTGTCTCCTTCTGATCCCTCTATGAGGATTGGTATGTGTTCCTTCATCTTACCCTTCCTGAAGTCCACAATCAGCTCATTCGTCTTTCTGACATTAAGTACCAGGTTGTTGCTGTGACACCACTCCACTAGTTGGCATATCTCACTCCTGTACGTCCTCTCATCTCCATCTGAGATTCCACCAACAATGATTGTATCATCAGCAAATTTGTAGATGGTATTTGAGCTATGCCTAGCCACACAGTCATGTGCATATGGAGAGTAGAGCAGTGGGCTAAGCACACACCCCTGAGGTGCACCAGTGTTGATCATCAGTGAGGAGGAGATGTTATCACCAATCCGCACAGACTGTGGTCTTCCGGTTAGGAAGTCAAAGATCCAGTTATAGAGGGAAGTACAGAGGCCCAGGTTCTGTAACTTCTCAATCAGGATTGTGGGAATGATGGTATTAAATGATGAGCATAGTCAATGAACAGCATCCTGATGTAAGTGTTTGTGTTGTCCGGGCGGTCTAAAGCCGTGTGGAGAGCCATTGAGATTGTGTCTGCCTATTGTGACGATAGGCAAATTTTAATGGGTTCAGGTCCTTGCTGAGGCAGGAGTTCAGTCTAGTCATGACCAACCCCTCAAAGCATTTCATCACTGTCGATGTGAGTGCTACCGGGCGATAGTCATTGAGGCAGCTCACATTATTCTTCCTAGGCACTGGTGTAATTGTTGCCTTTTTGAAGCAAGTGGGAACTTCCGCCCTTAGCAGTGAGAGGTTGAAAATATCCTTCAATACTCCCGCCAGTTGGTAGGCACAGGTTTTCAGAGCCTTATGAGGTATTCCATTGTGACCTTTCACCTTGCGAGAGGAGCCATGGGTCAAGCAAGAAGGAGGAGTTAAAGAAACTTGGAAATCATTCAAAATATTTAGAGAAATACTTTAAAGTAATTAGGGAGATTGCTGAGTGTGAAAGGACCCAATGATCCACATCCCAGAGTTTTGAAAGAGGAGGCTTTTGAATCACTGGGCTGTTTTGTTATCCCTTTCCAGATTTCCCTAGATTCTGGAATTGCTCTTTCGGATTGGAGCATTACAAAAGTGGCCTTGTTATTTAAGAATGGAGGGAGAGAGAAAACAGGGAACTGTTGGCCTAAGATCCACCAGACCACACTCACTGGCCATGTTGGCCTAATATCAATGGCAGGGTCGGTGCAGGAACCCATAATGAGGGACATAATATCAGAAGAACTTGAAAGGAGTAACAGGAGTGAATCGATCAAAACAATATGGATTTGAGAAGAGAAAATTATGTTCAGCATCTCCTGGAGCTCTTTGAGGATGTGACAGTGGAACAGAAAGCCAGTGGGTGTGGTCTGGTGGATTTTTTTGGATGTTCAGTAAGGTGTAGCAGAAGTTAGAACACCAGGGTTGTTGACCATGGAACTGGGGCTCTCTGACTGACGTGGATTGATTATCAAACAGAAAGCAAAGAATAGGAATAAATAGATCCTTCTCAGGTTGTCAGACTGTGATTAGCAGGGTACGACACAAGTAGGGGCTTGAGCTCAGCTATTCACACCCTATCCCAATGGTGTGACTGAGGGCATCAAACATCAGATATCGACAATACTAAACTAAGTGGAATTGTGAACACGGAGGAGGATGAACAGGGCTTCAAGGCAACGTGATGACGATGAGCTGATGGAGAACATTTCAGCTGGAATGCACATGGAACATGTGAAGGTATCCGTGGCCCACATAACAGAAAAGTGATATAGTTATTGGCGGGTGACAGATTGGACAGTGGCGGAGCTCAAAGGGGAACTCGGTGCTCTTGTGCATCCGTCACAGGAGGCAAGCACGCAGGTGAAACAAGTGATTAATAGGGCAACACACACAAGATGCTGGAGGAACTGTAACATCGACTGTACTCTTTTCCTTCGATGCTGCCTGGCCTGCTGATTCCCTCCAGCATTTTGTGTGAGTTGCTCGGACTTGCAGCATCTGCAGATTTTCTCTTGTTTTAAACTACGAGGGCAATTGCTTTGCCCTTTCAGAAGAACAGGAGCAACACAGTAACGCAGCGGTTGTGTTGGGCAAGGCACATCAACCATTCAAGGAGTGAGTGACTGGGGAAGTGTGGTTTCCATGGCGATTTTGTTATGAGAAATGGAAGAAGAAATCAAAGTGAAATAAAAATAAACTCTTACTCAACGTCTTGCAAGAAGGCCCGACACAGATGTATGACTCACCCTTTGCAATCTCTGGAGAGCTTGAAATAGAACTCCCTCTCTGGAAGCCTGGCTGAGTCAGCGATGTAGGGCTGGACATACCCTGTCCTGCAACCAGCTTTCCACCCCACTTTCCTGCCAGGCTGACACTGATGAACACAGAGGACACCCGCTCCTATCAGTAAACACCCCCAGCCCTTCTGTCTTGTGGAGCTGGCAGTCCAAACCACATACCCAGAGGGAAAAGGTCTCTTGGACCCCATAGTGTTATCACGTGGCCCTATCTCCACCTCTGCTCATCGTCTTCATAACCCGCCACTCTCCCACAGACTCTTAATCTCCTGCTAAGCTCATTGTTGCCCATCACTCAATCACAAGCATCCACCCCATACTTCTATTTTATAAGAATCAGCCTAACAGCACAGCAACAGACTGTTAGGTGACCCTTCGAGTCCTGTTCCAAGGGCAATCTGATTCCAAACTACACCCATTTGTCTGGACTTTCCACCTCTCCCTTCACCAAGCTAGCCCAAACTCAAAGTTACTGGGCCCAGTGATGGCTGGAGAGATGTTTCCCTGTCTGTACAGTGTTTCTCAGCTCAAGCCACAAAAACAGGTGGAACGGTAAGGGAAGCGTACGGTATGTTGATGTCACCAGACAAAACACTGAGTGTAAGTGTCAAGAAGTCCTGTTGCAACATAAAACTTTGGCCAGGCTCATTTCTGGTCACCCTACTACAGGAAGGATGTGCAGGGTGTAGCAGGGTTGACCTGACCAGAGGGCATGAGCTGGACAAGCATGGCTGCTGGAGTGTTGGAGACTGCGGAGAGGCCTGATGGGAGTTAGCAAGATAACAAGAGACAGTCAAATTCATTCTCCAAGGTGGAAATGCCAAGTACCAGAGGGTGGGCATTTAAGGTGGGAGGGGGAAGTTTAAAGATGTGCAAGCATTTTTACACAGAGGGTGGTAGATGGCTGAAGTGTGCTGTCATGGATAGTGTTGGAAGCAGATAAGACGGAAGACCATAAGACGATAAGATATAAGAGCAGAATTAGGCCATTCGGCCCATTGAGTCTGCTCTGCCACTTCATCATGGCAGCCCCAATCTCCTGCCTTTTCCCTCATATCCCTTCATGCCCCAACTAACCAGGAATCTTTTAACCTCTGCCTTAAATATACCCGGTGACTTGGCTTCCACAGCCACCTGTGGCAACGAATTCCACAGATTCACCACCCTCTGGCCAAAGAAATTCCTCCTCATCTCCGTTCTAAATGGATGTCTCTCTGTTCTGAGGCTGGGTCCTCTGGTCCTGGACTACCCCACCATAAGAAGCATCCACTCTATTGAGGCCTTTTCAATGTTTGATAGGTTTCATTGAGGTCACCCTCATTTTTCTGAATTCTAGTGAAAACAGTGTTTAAGAAGCTGTTAGATAGACACACAAATACATGGTGATTGGAGGAATATGGATGCTGTACACACAGAAAGATTTAATTTAATTCAGCGTCGTTCAGCAGAGACATTGTGGACCAAAGAGCTTGTTCTATGATCTGTGTTCTATGTAAGCCTGGGATTCCCAATATCAAGAAGACCAGCTACAGAGCCCAATGCACTGATGACTTGCATGAGTGCTGGAGCATTCACACCATAGCAACAGCCCGTCCCTGAAGGGTATCAGTGGGCTGGACTGGAGAATGACGTGGTCAATGGATATTCAGGGTAAGGAGGGGTGAGAGTGAAGCTGTTCCACTCCCAGTTACAAACAGGATAAACTCCTATCGAGAGAGAAACAGAACAAAAATCAGGAGAATCCCTGACTGTCAATGGCAGCCAGTGATGTCAGAATCGTCATGGAAACTAACCAAACTAAAACACTCGGAATTGCTGATGCAACAACAGTGCAGACATTGTCTGCAATAAAATTGCTGCTTTTGAAGACTGTTCTTTTCCTTTTTAGGAACCTGTTGTGGTGTGAAAACTCGTTTCTCAGGGGAAGATGTGTCACCATGAGATTTCATATTCTCCACAGTGTGAGTCTGTGCACCAAGCGTTTCCCTACACTGGACAGAGCTTCTATCAGAGCAATGTAGAATGCAGGAACCGCGAGTGGACATTCAGCCCAGCAAACCCATTCTATCACTCTTCTGGTTGCATCTATTTGTTTGATTACCCAATTTATAACAAGACTGCTAATCTCTGTTTTCAATTGACCCTCAGGATCAATGTCTTTTTAAGAGTGGTTTCCGGATTCCTACTGCAGATTATGTGAGAAAATGTTTCCTGATATCCCCACCAATGGAAGTAGAATCCCACAGTCAACCTAATCAGAACAACACTAAACCTCCCAAATTCAGGGAACCACAATGCCATTCACTCCCGTTATTTTAACCCGCGCATTAGTCTGGCAAACCTGCACTGCCACCTCTCCGAGACTGGTGTATCTTTCCCCAGCGGGTTCCAATACTCTGAATAAGAACTCCCTGCCACTATAATGTAGTGAACACCTCTTGATCTTCTTGAGATGAAGCCTGACCTTTGTAATGACTCATTGTACCTGCCCGGATGTGCAATGTGGTCTCCACGCTCCAACTGCATTGCCCAATAGAACTCGTGGAATGCTGTCAGTGAGCCTGCGAGGTGACCCATGCACTACATGGGACATGGGGCTAGTTTCTTCTCCACTGCATATTTTCATTGGCTCAAACACTTGTTACTTAGGCTTCTCAAGACATGACATTCAGCCCATCGAGTCTATCCCAGCTTTCAGTGCAATCCTATCAACCCCCTCCATTAATTTCCCTGTAACCTATTCTCCCAGTAAACCCTATTAATTCTCCCTGATTCCCCCACCACCCACCTATAGTACAGGCAACTCACCCTCTAGCACATTTTTGGGCTGTCTTGTCAATGGCTAACATAACCCTACATTAAGAAAGAAATTTCGTCTGATTTTCTGTAAGAAACTGAAATAAGCAGCTGCCTGCAAGTACACAACATCTTGCCCCTGCATGGAGTGAAGCTTACCAGCCTGTTTTGAATGCACAGTTCCTAATCAGAGTCAATATTATGCTGTAAAGCATTGGTTTAGGTGTGGAGTAGCAAAAGGAAATGATTAATTTTGCTTCTCACTGTCCCCTGCCCCAACAGAAAACCTTTAATAACAGGACAGCAGCTGCAGGCATGAGGGAATGCTAATTCAGCTCAGTTCAGAAGTGCATTCCTAATCTAATAATTACTCCTCCGTAGCAGATGGCCCCACACGCTAACTCATCCCATGCTTGCAGCTTAAGCCAAGCAGAGCAAGCCCAAACGTTCAAGTTCAAGTCTCTTATTCCGCCGCTCTCCTTTCCACTATCAGAGTGCTGACCCACAAGGGAGATGCACACGCCCAGCAACAGGAAGTGACCCAACTCCAACCTGAGGAGCAGCAGGGTAGAAGTAACCCTGAGAAGGACTGTTGTGCTCAGGAGGTTAATGGATAACAAGACCCACTCACGGCACATTTACCAGATCAAACACTGAGTCATCTTGGTAGGAACGATCCACCTCAGATAAAGAGAGCAGATGGAACCTTGGGGCCTGTTCAGCTGAGGGTGTGGCCAGCAACAGTGGAGTGAGCGATGTGGACGCTCTTAGGAATGAAAGGCTCAATCGATGAGGAGATTTGAGGTCCCTGGGCCTGTACTCAATGGAGTTCAGAAGGATGGGGGGAAGGGAATCTCATTCAAACCTACCGGATACCGAAAAACCATCTTGAAAGACTTGAAAGATCAAGTTTCACTAACTGAGTGCCATGCCTTACCCAAGAGTGACCTGCAGGCTAGCAAGGGAAGGAGTACCTTACGCCTCCTTTGGTAAGATGGATCTCCACCTCTCCACCCTTCCCATTATCAGTATAGATCTCCTTTATCTTTCTTGTCCAAGAGGTTAACTGGTGTTGGCTTTTCCAATCGTCTCCCAAAAGTACATAATACACTCATTGGCCCAATCCCCCTAGGATAACACTTCTCCCAAGACTGAATAAACCCAGTGCACACTCTCTGCTGAACGTTACTGTATGCACTGGAAGATGTCGCTGAACTTCATAGCTGGTCTGAGCGGGCTTGGAACAGAAGAGCTGGTGTCCACCTATCCTTGTGGGATGCAGGGAGATAAAGGTGATATCATATCAAGGCCTGTAAGGAAGGGTCCCAACCACTAGTGTAAAGTAGTGATGAACAGATACGCCCAACAATCTCCAAACTACCCAACGACATCTGTGTGCAACATTCCCACCCTCAGGTCTCATACTGAGTGTCCTGCCAAACTTCCCTCTTCATTAACTACCTTCCTGAATTCACCAATTGCCAGATGTCAATTCTCTTTTCGCAGTCGCGTGAGACCAATGGAAATTAAGGCCAAAAGTTAAAGATGACACCTATTAAACAGGGCTGGGGCTTGCAAGTACTTCAACAAAATAGAGGTTTTGGACACTGGAGTAAAGTGGTGTCTCTGGTGGGCACACACGCACACACACACACGCACACACACACACACGCACGCACACACACACACACACACACACACACACACACACACACACACACACACACACACGTACGCACGCGCGCACACGCACGCACGCACACACACACGTACGCACGCAGACACACGCACACACACGCGCACACACACACACACATATACACACACACACACACACACACACACACACACACACACACACACACACACACTTGGGGGCAGATAATGGTGGGGGTATTTAAAATAAGAGGACATAGGTACACAGTGAGAGCTAAGAAGTTTAGAAGGCAGCTGAGGGTTTCCCACTGTTGGGACACTGTCTGAGAAGGTGCTGGGGACAGAAATGTTCATAAGACTTACATATCTGGACAAGAACCTGATCGCCAAGGTGTAAACCAAATGTGGGTGAATGGAACTAAGTATAATGGTCAGCAGAAACTTGATGGATTGAAATGCCTGCTTCGGTGCTGTGAGTCTTTATGACTCTGATCGCCAATGAAACACAGAACAATGAGGCATAGCAATAGGTACTTTAGCCTGTGATGTCTGTGCTAAACGTGATGCCAAATTCAGTCCCACATTCCCTGCAAATGCAATGCGCCTCTTAAATGCCACTGTCATATCTGCTTCCATTTGCCCCCCACCCAGCAGCGCTTCCAGGCACCCAACACACTCTGTGGCAAAAATTTACCCTGCATACCCTCTTTAAACTTTCCCCTTCTCACTTTAGATCTATGAAATATATTTGACATTCCCACCCTGGGAAAATGATTCTGAATGTCTAGCCTAATTTAAGGCAGAGATTGATAGATTCTTGATTAGAGATGGCAGCAAAGTTTATGGGGTGAAAACCGAGAACTGGGGCTGAGGATGAGGGAAAAAAAGGATCAGCCGTGATTGAATGGCGGAGAAGACTCGATAGGCCAGATGCCCTAATTCTGCTTCTATGTCTTATGGTCTTAGGGTCTTTAGGTCTAATTGACTCTGAATACCTCTCATAATTTTATAACTGTCAGTTCTCCCCTGAGCCTCCATCAACCCAGAGAAAACAAACCAAGTTTTGTCTGATCTCTCCTCATAGCTCACATCCTCTTATCCACCCGCTATCCTGGTAAACCACTTCTCAGCCTTATCCAAAGCCTTCACATCCTTACTATAACTGGGCAACCAGACCTCCACGTGCAGCCCTCAAAGCCTATTCTCCTGAGGAGGAAATCCTCAAGCCTGGCGCACGTTCACACTTTTAGGGAAATTCACATTTGCATGGTTCAGCACTGTCCTCTCCAAATTTGATCAACACCATGTGACAAGTCAAATGTGTGCGTGTGACTTCACTCATTCCTGCTCCATCGCAGCCAGTGATCGGTAAAAAGTCATTTGTGTAGAATCCCACAGCCTAACAGGGAAGTAAGACCTAATCTTGGTTTCCTCAGGTCTTGCTTTCAATTTCTATATTAAAGTCGATTTGCAATTCCGTGTAGTCCCCAGATCATGCATTTATGATCCTCTGTTTCTGAGGGTGAAGCTGGACAAGAAGTCTACAGCTGAGTCACTCCACCTTCCTCCGACGCCAGGTCCCAACATCTAATTGTTGCCAGTAGCACAGCTCGGAGAGCTGTTGTCAGCTTCAGAGACCCAGAGTCCATCCTGACCTCTGGTGCTGTTTGTGGGGTGCTGCATGTTTTCAATGTGACCAAGTGGCCTTCCTCTTTCCCCCCACATCCCAGTGACCCGTGGGTTAGTACGTAACTGACTACTATCATTTGCCCTTAGTGTGCAGGTGAGTGATAGAATCTGAGGGCAGTTGTTAGGAATGTGGGGACAATAAAAAGGAATTAGTGTAGGATTTATGTAAGTGGGTGTTTGATGGTCAGCAGATTCGTTCGACCGAAAGGCCTGTTTTCATGCTGAATCTCTCAATCCCAGTATGACTGCATCACTTCTCATAAAGCACAAATTTAATTAACGGCGCTTGAGATGGTTGACAGTGTTGAGCAACATAACTGTCAACTCCTAGGAAAACTTCAGGCATGGTGAAGTGCCCACACCCACCCCAACATCTCCCAGTTGTCATACCACACTGAGCCTTTGATTTCCAACCATTTTGATTTGGACCTGTGCAATTACTAGGAGAAGGACAGACAGAAGGAAATGCCTCACCATACACTGGCATTCTGCCCACTGTTCCCAGCTTTAGCAGTGAGCCCTGAAGCTCACAGACGAAGTGAACAGAGGGAGCAAGCAGACACTGAGTGCGCACTAGGGACCCTGAGACTTCGTGTCTCCACTGAAACTTACACCACTGAAACACAATGAATTGCTTCTCTGAATCTCAGAGTCATAGAGTGAGAAAGTCATAGAAAAAGGGCTATTTGGCCCACCTTCCCAGGTTCTATCCCTTTGCCTACATACTAGATGTAATTTAACAGTGGCCAATTAACCCACAAACCTGCACACCTTTGGGAAGTGGAGCACCTGACGTAAACACATGGCCACAGGGAGAAAGTGTGCACTCAGACAAACGTCACTGAAGGCCAGGGTTGAGCTTGGCTCCCTGGAGCTATCAGGCAATGGCTCTACTAGCTATGCCACTGGTCTGTCTTTGTGCCTTTATATAACAGTGTGAACATGCACTGACCATGTTAATGTGACCTCTTGAATGAAGATAGTGCAGTTATGTTACAGCTAGGCAGTATATCTCCGCATGCACTAGAAGAATGGATCTTCAGTCTTTCTCGCTGCTTTCATTTTCATCCAAGCTGAGTTTGGTTTCTTTAGTTTAGAAGAGGCGACAATGTGATCACTGAATACAGTACACTGGACTGAAAGAAGTGTAAATCAATTGCCGATTCACCTGGAATGGCGACTTGGGACCTTGGATGCTGGAAAGCGAAGAGACGCAAAGTGCCATGAGAAAGGAAGTGATTGGTGGAAATGGAAGATCAGAGCTAAAGGTGCAAGCAGAGATGTCCTTAACATCCTGAAAGAGGAGGTGTGGGTGATGATGGAAATTCAATGTGAATGCCAGTGCAACTCAAGGCGAAAGCTATGAGAACTTTACCCTTGCTCTGACCAGGAATGAGAGCAGATGTGGGGAAAACGGAAGAGACACAGAAGAGGGCTCTGTCAATTATGGTAGAGGAGTCACTGTTAAGGAAAAAGAAGACATTCCAGAGGCACCTGTGAGGAAAATCTAGTCACCAGATCAGATACAATCCAGATGGAGGAACTAGGAGAATGGAATGATATCACAGACAGCGGGGTGGGAAGAAGTATAACAATGATAGCTTTGATAGTCTGTGTAACACTAACAAAGGCAGAGAATCTGAGGAAGAAGTCACATACAGCATGGAAACTGTCTCTTCAGCCCAAACCAACCAAGGTGCCCCACTTGCCCACATTTGGCCCATTTCCCTCTAAACCTTTTCCATCCATGTACCTGTCCAAGTGTCTTTTGAATGTTGTTATTGTACCTGCTGTCAAAGCACTTCTTCGGGCAGCTCATTCTACAGACGGACCATCCTGTGGGTGAAAAGGTTGCCCTTTATGTTCATGTGGTATCTCTCCCCTTTTTCCTTAAGCCTATGTCCTCTGGTTCCTACTTTCCCAACCTGTGAAAAAGGCTGTGCATTCACCTTACCTACGTTCCTCGTGATTCTACACTCATGTGAAAGGTCACCCCTTCATCAGTGAATAAAGTTCCAGCTTGGCCAACCTCTCCCTATAATCCAATCCATCCTTGGAATTCTTTTCTGAACTCTTCCCAGCTTAACATCATCTGTGTTTCAGCAGGATGACCAAGGGAGAGGGAAGTTTCGGGAAACAGACCATGTGAAAATGAGACTAGGGTGGAATTTGGCAGAAAAACAATGCAGCTCATGACTCCCATATCAGTGTGTCGATATCATTGTCATAATGCTTGGAACATGTTGTGGGACCAGGACCGAGCAGAAATAAAACCAAGACTGTTCCATGCACTCCATAAAAAGACAAGTGTGGACTGGGCCATCGTTGAGTATTGGTATCTACAGCTCTGACCTGGAAACGTGAAGAATTTGGTCAATGTGAGGATGGCCTCTATCAGGGTCTTGGAAGGGAACCACTTGAGCCTTGCTTTGAGTACAAAGCAGAGAGCCCTCAGTTGATCGAGTCAGGAGCAGGGAATGGGGAGTGAGGCTGCCAGGACATGGAGGAGCAATGAGTACTGTGGGTTTTCATGTACGTTAAAAGAGGGAAGATCTCCCAAGGAAGTGAAGTCAGGGGGTGTCCAGGAGACAATGCCCTCATGCTCAGTCATGGTCATGATGTGGAGGGGTGTACGAGAAGGTGTCAGAGAGCTGACATGTCGTGTCTATGATACCAAATTGCCTAGATAGAGTGGACATAGAGATGATGCTTCCATTAGTATGAGATTCTATGATCTGAGAAGTAAGTCTTAGGATAATGTAATGCCCTTTTAACCTGAAATGAAAGGAACTTCTTCAGCCAAAGGGTAACAAATCTGTAAAATCTGATGTCCCAGAAGGCTTGGAAGTCAAGTCATTTAAGACAGAGATTGGTAGGTTCTTGATTGGGAATGGGGTGGTTAAGAGTTGTGGGGAGCAGGCGGGAGAACAGGGTTGAAAACTAATCAGACATGAATGAATTGCAAAGCAGATTTGATGGGCCAGAAACCCTAATTCTGCTCTTATATCTCAAGTCTTGTGGTCTTATCCGAGGGAGCTTTCAGTTCAGGAAACCACAACAGCATCACACTTGTCAGCAGGTCTGAAAACAAATCAAAGCCTGTCCTTAGTTAGAGGAGTCTTTCATGTTCAGAGCTGGCTGCACTACTCTAAGCAGGACTGCTGAAGGGTCTCGGCCCCAAACTTCGACTCTACTCTTTTTCATAGGTGCTCCCTGACCTGTTGAGTTCTTCCAGCACTTTGTGTGTGTTGCTTGGATTTGCAGCATCTGCAGATTTTCTCTTGTCCCTCACGAGAAGATAAGGTCTCCAACAGCAGTCTTCTGGCAGCAACGCTTAAAGGCATCTTCACGAGACTCCGAAGAACCTCCATTAGAGCAAGTCTTCCTTTCCAGTCATCCCCAGCATCAGCAATTCCACGACAAATGAACATTAAAATGTTCCAGGCAAGGATAAGGGTCAAACAGAAGCAAAACATCTTCAGAAACTGCAAATCTGAAATAAAAGCAGCAAATGCTGGAAACACTCAGCAAGTTGGGCAAGTCGAGAGAGAGAAAAATAATGTTTCATCGCCATCTGTTCTTGTGTCAGAGTGGAGAAGTGTGGTCCCTGTAATGGATGATCCCACATGCAGCTTGTGAACCATCTGGGCCAAGTGCCCACAGACCAGGGCGGGAACAGGGAGTGCCTGCAGCTTCCTGTGTATTATCTTCCCCTTTGCTCTCTAGCTCCTATCTTCATTTCCTCTGCAGCTTCAGCTTTCACATCCAGTGCCTTGCTTCTGTCTAAGCTGCCGGGAAGGTCAGTGTCACCTGCCACGGAGGGTCAGCACAGCAAGTGAGAAATGAATGGAAACAGTGGAGATAGTGTCGGTAGGTTAGGCAGCGTGTATGGAGAAAGAAACTGCATCACAAATAGTTACACGGAGTTCCAGCACAGCATCAGGACCTTCATCCAACTGAGTGTGTGCCACCTACACCAAACCTTCTCCAATCCCATTTGATTCTCTCACACTCAGAATCAGAATCAAGTTTATTATCACCGTCTTATATGACATGGAATATATTGCTTTGCAGCAGCAGTACCGTGCTAAGACAGAAAAGAACCACAGATTTAAAAATAAACACATAGCATAAAATAATGAACACTGAGGTACTTTTTATGGGTTCCAGGAAAGTTCAGAAATCTGATTACAGAGGGAAGAAGCTGCTTTTGAATAGCTGCTATGGGCTCCTGTACCTCCTCCTCAATGGTAGGGTATATCTCCAACAATAAGGGCCCTAAGTGACATCTTGAGACACCACCTTTTGAAGATCCCACCAACTCCCCAGAGTCTATCCGTCACCCATAACTAGGGAGAATTTACAGTGGTGAACCAACCTACCAAACTGCATCTCCAGATAGGAAAAGCCTGGGTCCCAGTGGAATTTCTATCTCTTTGCCCTTTGTGCTTGGCAAGAGATCCTGGATTCTGCAGGCAGTGCTGGAGAGACTGGGACACTACAAGGCTCAGCTTTACAGCACCACTCCTCTGAAGTTGGCAGAAGTCTTTCCAATACTCACGTTGAGCACTCCAGCAGTGGAAGATCAGTGGTCTTTTCAGAACAGTCAGAGCATTCCTCTGAATAACCTCTTAAGGGTTCCCATTAGCAACTTGTGTGAAAATCCCTTCCCTTTTACGCCAATGGCAAAAACAAATGTCCAACAAGCTTTCAAGGGTTCTGTCATAGACCTGCCCGAGGGGTGATAAGGATTGCACTGTTAGCAAGTGAAAGCTCCCTGTAATGCATCATCCTGACGTTGGTCTTTGTTGTGAGTCATGGCAGGTTGAAGAGTTTCCCATGCATCTCACTAAGTATCGAGGAAACAGAGCAGAAGAGAAAGGACACATATTGGGTTCACTCTGTTTTTCACCTTATGACTTTTCAAAGTAGCAGTAGCCTCCGACGTACCAAGGGGAAATCATGTAAGACCTCCCAGAATTGGTTGGCATCACGCTCTTGGTTTACCCTGAGCCAGCTCCGCTCAGTCGATGGTCAACCCCTCAAAGACAATGTTCAGCAGGTCACGTCTAGGGGTGACCTTTCAGAACTGAACCACATTCAACTCAGGGTCAACACAGCTCACCAACTTTTACAGGCTTGCCATGTTGATTTTTGCCAAAGATTTTACAATGGTACTGAACAGGCATTGTCTCTGAATGCTTGTTTTACAAAATGTGGGAAGGCCACGATACCTTCAGTGCCCCTGACTACTACACCTAAAAGAATTGGATTTAGCTGCAGCTTCTTATGGGCCATGGTAGGGAGCTGGTGCTGGACATTGGGATGGGATGCTGAGGGGTTGATTGGCAATTGACAGAGGAAGGTGCAGGACACAGGTAACTGGGTGACTGTCAGGAGAGGGAAATGGGATGCAACCAATTCAGAGTATCCCTGTGGCTGTTCCCCTCAAAAACAAGTCCACCTTCGGTGCTGCTGGGGGAGATGAGCTGCCAGAGGAAAGCTACAGTGACCAGGTCTCTGACACTGAGTCTGGCTCTGCGGCTCAGAAGGGAAGGGGAAGAAGAGGCATGCTATGGTGATAGGGGATTCAATGGTTAAGGGAACAGGCAGAAGGTTCTGTTGATAAGAGCATGATGCCCAGATGGTATGTTGCCTCCCAGGTGCCAGGATCAGAGACATCTCAGATCAAGTTCACAGCTTTCTTAAGCTATGGTCCACGTTGGTACCAATGGCATAAGCAGGAACGGTGATGAGATAATGCAAAGAGAGTTCAGGGAGTTAGGTGCTAAGTTAAGGGACAGGACATCCAGGGTTGTGATCTCAGTGTTGCCACCCATGCCACGTGCTAGTGAAGCCAGAAGTAGGAAGATCATACAGTTTAACACATGGCTGAGGATTTGGTGCAAGCGTGAGCTCTTCAGATTTTTGGATCATTGGGTTCCCTTCCAAGGAAGGTAGGACCTGTACAGAGGGGTCGTTTTCACCTGAACTGGAGGGGATGAATAGTCTTGCAGAAAAGTTTGCTAGTGCTCCTGGGGGGAGGGGGGAGGGCAGAGTTAAACTAGAGAGTCCTAGGGCTGAGTGGAGCGGTGTGGGGAAAGATGTTTCTAAGCTTACGTACAAAGAGAGGAATCAAAAGGTGATTTAAAAGATATCCTGTGTTGCATCTTTTTCAATGCAAGTAGTATTGTAGGTCAGGTGGATGAGCAGAGAGGACAGGTCAGCACCCGAAATTATGATATTCTAGCCATTAGTGAGCCTTAGTTGCAGGACTGGCAGTTCAATATTTTCTGGCAGAGGGATGCTTGTTAAGTGGAGGATTGTAAAAATGAAATTTTGAAAGTACCGAGTCTGTATGTTCTGTCAGAATAAAAGGCGAAGTTAACAGGTTGTTTCAGACATGATAGAGCAGGAGGGATTAAAGAGTGAGGCGTGACATTACCAGTGAGAGAAATGCCACAACAGTGTTCATCTACTGAGGCTATATGGGTGAATCTGAAGAATAAGAGAGGAATAACCATGTTAATGGTTATTATAGACCACCCAATAGTCAGTGGGATCTAGAGGAGCAAACCTATTGAGTAATAGCAGACAGTTGCAAGAAAAACACAGTTGTGATGGTAGGTGATTTTAACTGTCCACATATTCACTAGGACTCCAATATTGTAAAAGGCTGGATGGGATAGATTTTGTCAAAGCCAGTATATCCTTCCTCAAGTAAGGAGACCAGAACTGCACACAATACTCCAGTTGTGGCCTCACCAGGACCCTGTACAGTTGCAGCATAACCTCCCTGCTCTTAAATTCAACCCCTCTAGCACACCGCTCACCACTGATTGCCAACCAGAGTAATACCCATGTATTCAAAATCTCTGCTTTTTATTAGTTTACAAATCCTCTATTAATGCTAATATATCACCCACAATTCTGTACATCCTTATTTTATGGATAAGTTTTTTTATGTGGCACCTTATCAAACGCCTTCTGGAAATCCAAGTATATCACATCCACCTGTTCCCCCTCTATCCACTGCACTCATTATGTCCTCAAAGTACTCCAGTAACTTTGTCAAACAGGACCTGCCTTTGCTGAATCCATGCTGTGTCTGCCTGTGGATCCACTTCTTTCCAGATCCCTTGCTATTTCTTCTTTAATGATAACTTCAAGCATTTTCCCAACTACAGCTGTTAAACTAACTGGCCTATAGTTACCCGCCTTTTGCCTATATCATTTTTTGACAGTGGCATGACATTCGCTGTCTTCCGATTCGCCAGGACCTGCCCAGAGTCCAGAGAATTTTGGTAAATCATCCCCAAATCCTCTACTACAACTTCTGCCATTCCTTTCAGTACCCTGGGATGCATTCCTTTAGGACCAGGGGACTTATCTATCTTCAGGCCCACAAGTTTTCTCAGCTCTACCCCTTTAGTGATAGCTATTGCATCGTGGTCCTCACCTCCCATCGCATCCCTATTTCTCTTTGGCATGTTAGCTGCGGCCTCCACCGTGAAGACCGACACAAAATAGTCATTCAAAACCTCAGCTGTTTCATCATTACTCAATATCAATTCCCCCTTCTCATCCTCCAAGGGACCTACATTCACTTTATCCACCCTTTTCCACTTAATATAATTATAAAAACTTTTACTATCTGTTTTTATATTTTGTGTTAGTTTATTTTCAGAATCCAGCTTCTCTTTTTTTATTGCTCGCTTAATGGTACTTCATTGCTTTTTGAAGTTTTCCCAATTGTCCAGTTTCCCACTACTCTTTGGCGACTTTGTATGCACGAGCTGTTGGTTTGATGCCTTCCTTTATTTCCTTAGATATCCAAGGCTGGCTCTCCCCACATACAACCTGGGTTCCCAGTCTACATTAGCCAAATCCTCCCTCACCCCATTGCAGTCTCCATTGTTTAGGCATAATACACTGGGTTTAGAGCAAACTATTGCACCCTCCATTGGTATGAGAAATTCACTCTTTCCAAGAGGAAGGTCAGTAAACGAGGAAGCTATCATAGCTTGCAGCGGGATCTGAACGAAATCACAAAGTACACGGGTTACATGGCTACGTGGGTAGGGAGGGTGGCAAAGAAGGGAACTTGTCTTTACTTGTCCAGGAACTGCGATCACCTATTGGGTATTCATGCTGCAGCTTACATAACTCTGGCTGGACCAGAACTGGAGTACTGCATTTCATTCTGCTTGTCCCTTTGCAGGAAGAATTCAGAAGCTTTAGAGAGATTGGAGCCCGGATTAGAGGGCATAAAAAAGGTTGGACAAACTTGGGATGTTTTTTCTGGAGCAGAAGAGGCTGAGAGAGGTACCCGATTGTGATTTATATTGAAAGAGTCAACTGCCTGTATCTTTTTCGCAGGGTTGGAATGTCTAACACCAGAGGCCATGCATTTAAGGGGAAATGGGTAAGTTCAAAGCAGATGTGCAGAGCATGTTTCTTTATACAGAGAATAATCAATCGTCCACAGTGATGAAGCGATTTGAGAGGCTGGTGATAAAACACATCAACTCCTGCCTGAGAAGCAACTTGAATCCGCTCCGATTTGCCTACCAGAGCAACAGACCCACAGTAGATACCACCTCATTGGCTCTGCACTCAACCCTGGAACATCTGGACAGTGAAGATACTTACATCAGGATGCTCTTCATTGACTGTAACTCAGCATTCAATACTATACTCCCTCAAAACTAATCAATAAGCTTCAACACCTTGGCCTCAATACCTCCTTCTGCAATTGGATCCTCAATGTCTTCACTTGCAGACCACAGTCAGTTCATACTGGCAAAAGTATCTCCTCCACAATCTCCATCAGCACAGGTGCAACACGAGGCTGTGTGCTTTGCCCCCTGCTCTACTCACTCTATACTGTTGGTTATAAGACTAAGCACAGCTCTAATGCCATATCTGAGTTTGCTAACAACACAAATATCCTAGGCCAAGTCAAAGATGGTGACAAATCAGCATATAAAAGGAAGCTTGAAAATCTGCCAACTTCTCAGTCAATGTCAGCCAGACTAACGAGCCGATTTTTGACTCCAAGATGAGGAAACTGGAGGTACGTGAGCCAGTCCTCATCAGCAGATCAGAGGTGGAGCGGGTCAGCAGCTTAAACCCCTCAGTGTTATAATTTCAGAGGATCTGTCCTGGGTCCAGCATGTTAGTGCCATTATGAAGAAAGCACAACACCACTTCCACTTCCTTAGAAATTCGCAAAGATTCGACATGACATCTAAAATGTGGCCAATTTCTATAGATGTGTGATTGTGACTATATTGAACGGTTACATCACAGCCTGGTATCTAAATACCAATGCCCTTGAATGGAAAATCTTACCAATGGTAGTGAATAGGGCCTAGCCCATCACAGGTAAAGCCCTCCCCATCGCTGAGCACATCTACACAGAGTGCTGTTGCAGGAAAGCAGATTGCATCATCAGGGACCTCCACCACCCAGGCCGTGCCCCTCCTTGCTGCTGCCATCAGGAAGAAGGTACAGGAGCCTCAGGACACGCATCACCAATTTCAGGAGCAGTTATGACCCTCGACTATGAGGATCTTTAATCAGAGGCAATAACTTCACTTAACATCAATAACATCACCGAATAGTTCCCACAAATTATCGGCTCACTTCCAAGGACTCTTCAACTCAGATTCTCGATATTTATTGTTCATTTATTTATATTTTTCCTTTGTATTTGTGCACTTTGTGGCCTTTTTCACGTTGGTTGTTCATCCATCCTCTTGGGTGTAGTCTTCTATTCATTCTATTCTTTTACTTGGATTTGCTGGGTATGCCCGCAGGAAAATGAATCTCAGGGTTGTATATGGTGACATGTATGTACTTCGATAATAAATTTACTTTGAATTTTGAATTTTGAGTTTTGAATGTACCACCTGGGTGATGGTGGAGGCAAATAATGAAGAGCACTAAGTTCCTGGGCGTGCACCTGTCAAACCAGCTAACGTGGACCCACAACACCTCCTCACCAGTCAATCAGGCACAGCAGCATCTACCCTTCCTGAGACAAGCAAGGCTCCTCGCCCCCATTCCAACAACATTGTACAGGAGCACCATCGAGTGATCAGTCTGTCTGCATCATTATGTGGCACTGGTTGCAAGAGAAGAGTGAAAACCACCGAGAGGATCACTGAGGTCTCTGTTTGAGTCTTTTACCAGGAGGGGCCCAAAGCATTGCTGGGGATCCTACCAACCAAGTCACAATCTCTTTGACCCACCACCATCAGGAAGCATCAGGACTGGGACTGACAGACTGGGTAACAGCTCCTTCCCACAGGCTGTGAGACTAATGAATATCCTACCACTACCAAGGTCTTGTTGCTAGGTCAGCATGCTGTCTACTGTTTACCTGTGCTGTATGCATTTTGAATTGTATTTTATTCACTTATTTATGGAAATATTTTGGTTTATGTGTTAAATGTGCTCTGCAGTCCAGAGGAATGTTGTTTTGTTTGGTTGTACAGTTTTCTGTAGTCAGATGACAATAAACTTGAACTTGAAATATGATACAGGCTCTTAGATAGGCACGTGAATGTGCGGAAAATGGAAAGGTAAGGGCATTGTGTAGGGCAGAAGGGATTAATTTAGATTAGTACACTGTGGGCCAACACCCCTGTTCCTATCCGGTACTGCTCGACATCCAATGTTCAATCCAGAGTCATGTCTTAACAACCGGAAAACAACCTCTTTGTTCTATAAGGGGTTAATTGTTTAGAACTGAAATGAGGCTGTTTTCCCCCAGAGAGTGGTGAATATTTCTGATTCTCTATCATGTACTGTTGTGCAGTTGCGTGGAGTTCATTCAAAGTCAAGTTTGATAGATTCCTGGACATCTAATAACATCGAACGATATGGGGACAGTCCTGGAGAGTGATGATGAGATGGAAGATTACCAACAACCCTGGCAGACAATGGAGAAGATTCAAAGGGAGAAGGCTCTGCTCCTGCTCCTAATTAGACCATAAGATCATAAGATATTGGAGCAGAATCAGGCCATTCGGTCCATCAAGTCAGCTCCACCATTTCATCATGGCTGATCCATTTCCCACTCAATCCCAATATCCTGCCTTTTTCCCATATCTCTTCATGCCCTGACTAATCAAGAATTTGTCAATATCTGCCTTAAATACATCCAATGACCAGGCCAATAGACAATAGGTGCAGGAGTAGGCCATTCAGCCCTTCAAGCCAGCACCGCCATTCACTGTGATCATGGCTGATCATCCACAATCAGTACCCCGTTCCTGTCTTCTCCCTATATCCCTTGACTCTGCTATCTTTAAGAGCTCTATCTAACTTTTTCTTGAAAGCATCCAGAGACTTGGCCTCCACTGCCTTCTGAGGCAGAGCATTCCATAGATCCACAACTCTCTGGGTGAAAAAGTTTTTCCTCAACTCTGTTCTAAATGGCCTACCTCTTATTCTTAAACTGTGGCCTCTGGTTCTGGACTCCCCCAACATCGGGAACATGTTTCCTGCCTCTAGCGTGTCCAAACCCTTAATAATCTTATATGTTTCAATCAGATCCCCTCTCATCCTTCTAAATTCCAGTGTATACAAGCCCAGTCGCTCCAATCTTTCAACATACGACAGTCCCGCCATCCCGGGAATTAACCTCGTGAACCTACGCTGCACTCCCTCAATAGCAAGAATGTCCTTCCTCAAATTTGGAGACCAAAACTGAACACAATACTCCAGGTGGGGTCTCACCAGGGCCCTGTACAACTGCAGAAGGGCCTCTTTGCTCCTATACGCAACTCCCCTTGTTATGAAGGCCAACATGCCATTAGCTTTCCACAGGTTGCCGGGAATTCTTATATCCTCAAGCACTATGAATGCCGTATCTGGACACCTCTTTCGTAGATGTTGCTGTATGAGTCTGACCTGCAGTTGCTGGCTTTGACGTGCCCCCAGGAACCAGGAACACTTTAGTGGCCAAAGGTCTACATACAATGAGTGAAATTGCTGTTATTTCCACTGTGGTTTCATCACACTGTCATGCTGATCCATCCAGCTAAACAACCTCCTAATATTTAATCACACGAACCATTCCAAGAAATGAGATAACCACATTTGCTGATACTGCTGTTGTGGTGTTTTCAGCCCTGCGTCGCACAGAGGCTGCCTGCAGCAGGTTAACCTTTAATCGCTGTAGTCAGAGTTCGCAGAAGCCAGCATGTCCTCCCAGTGCCCTGATGTTTGGTGGCTAAGGAGACACAGCCTGACTCAGGTGAACACAGGACTGGTTCCTCCCAGGCTATACCTGTTTGGTTGGAGAGCAGGGATCGAAACTGCTCGTTTTTTCTCTGTTCTTGAAAAACTCCTGAACCTGTCCCTCTGGGGACTAATATGATAGAGCACAGTCATACAGTCGCTGGGGACACAAACACCTTTCTTCTCTATCCCCAGAGGAATTTCAGGGTTTTATGTGTAAGTGCATGGGGGCAGGCACTGTGTGAAGTGGGCTCAGGGCTCTGTGCAATTTCTTTCTCAGAAAAACAAGGTGTAACTTTACTCCTTGGAGGACTGGAGATTAAAGGTGGCCTTATAGAGGTGTATAAACTCCTGAGTGGGCATGGATAGGGTCAATGCACACAATCCTTTTCCCAGGGTTGGGGAGTCAAGGAGTAGGAAGAAGCCTGAAGACCCACACGCAGAATTTTAGGAACACCTTTTTTTACTCCACTGCCAGGTTTCTGAACAGGCTATGAACCCACAAACACTGCATTGTTATCACCTTTTGCAATACTTATTTATTTATTTCTTTGTTTGTTCGTTTTTTAAAAAAATTTGAGCTGAATTGGGCCACTCAGCCTATCGTGTCTGCTCCACCATTCTACCATGGCTGATTTATTATCCCTCTCAACCCCATTCTCCTGCCTTCTCCTCATAACCTTTGACGTCCCAACTAATCAAGAACTGATCAACCTCAGCTTTAAGTACATCCAGTGACTTGGCCTCCACATCCATCTTTGGCAATGAATTCCACAGATTCACCATCCTCCGGCTAAAGAAATTTCTCATCCTCTCAATGTCCACTCTGTCTAGACCTTTCAATATCGAATAGGTTTCAAAGAGATCCCCCATCATCCTTCTAAACTCCAGTGAGTATAGGCCGGAGCCATCAAACGCTCACCATATGTTAACCCTATCATTCCCGGATCCAGGATGCTTCTTGGGAACCTCTTCTGGACCCTCTCCAATGCCAGCACATCCTTTCTCAGATTAAGGGTCCAAAGCTGCTCACAATACTCTAAGTGTGATCTGGCCAATGCCTAATAAAGCCTCAAGATTGCAAACTTGAGAAATTCTGCAGATGCTGGAAATTGAAGCAACGTGCACAAAACGCTGGAGGAGCTCAGCAGGCCAGGATTGAACAGTCAAAATCCTTCATCAGGACACGATTAAGGGTCTTGGCCTGGAATGTCGACATCTTAACTCTTGTCCATAGTCGCTGCCTGACCTGCTGAGCTCCTCCAGTATTTTGTGTGTGTTGCTCAGCATTACATGCTTTCTTTTATACTCTAGTCCTCTCAAAATGAATGCTAACATTGCATTTGCCTTCCTCACCACCAACTCAACCTGCAAGTGTGCTCCCTGTTTAGAAAATAGTCCATGCCTTTTTTCCTTCTACCAAAGTGCACAACCATACACCTCCCTACACTGTATTCTATCAGCCACTCCTTTGCCCTGCCTCCAATCTGTTCAATCATTCTCCAGGTTCCCTGCTTCCTCAACACTTCCTGCCCCCTCCAACTATCTTTGTATCCTCAATAAATTTGGCCACAAAACCCTCAATTCCATCATCCAAATCACTGACATACTGTATCATGTGAAAAGAAGCAGTCCGAACACCGACCCCTCTGAAAGACCGCTAGTCACCAGCAGCCAACCAGAAAAGGTTCACTTTGTTCCCACACTTTGCCTCCTGCCTGTCAGCTAATCTTCTATCCATGCAGGTATCTTTCTTTCCTATAATATCATGAGCTCTATCTCAATTAGAAAGGAGCCCTTGGTGTTAAATAACTTCGGGACATATGTCGCTGAATGTTTGTAGTGGTGGCGATGATTATTCAGTGCACCTTTCCATAGCCTGGGCTCATCTGCAGACCTCAGCACCCACAACCAGGCAGCCTGCCGATAGCATCTGCAAGGAGCACTACCTTGCTGCTCCAGACGTTTCTATTCCAAGCTGAATAAAACACAAACGCAAAATTAGCTCAACATTATCAGATATGGCAGCCCAGACAGGTCAGCGGTTCCCAACCAGTACCAGGGATCCAAGTGATATTCCACACAATGCACCACCAACACCCCACCCATTGATGAATGTAGTTACACCCATCCCCAGGACACCTCACCCCCTCCAACCACCCTCATCTCTTCAGAGGGTATCTGAAAGCAGTAAAGACTTTCAAAGTCAGCAAGACCACACCAGCCCAACCAAGAATGCTGGAGCTTTAGAGTCACCTTACAACAAGTCATTTATAACGAGAGGTCGAGGCCCCTCCAGCTCACCAGCCAGTGCTTCAATCTTCAGTCCTTGGGTGACATCAGGTTTCAGTGCAAGCCACGAAACTTGGCCACAGAACTTCTATAGTCCTCCCACGCCAACATGTCCCGCCCCACCGGCAGGCTCCTTCAGAATAGATTTGATGCCTCAGGGAAAACATGGTTAGACCGGAAAGCTAAAACAGATCGCGGGGCAGAATCAAAACCCAGTACTGGAGTCTGGCTGATTGATCGCTGAGACATTGCTCTGCTACCAGAGAGGAGAGACTGCCCATTGATCACTGGGGGATCACTCTGCTACCAGAGAGGAGAGACTGCCCATTGATCACTGGGGGATCACTGTGTTACCAGAGAGGAGAGACTGCCCATTGATCACTGGGGGATCACTGTGCTACCAGAGAGGAGAGACTGCCCATTGATCACTGGGGGATCACTGTGCTACCAGAGAGGAGAGACTGCCCATTGATCACTGGGGGATCACTCTGCTACCAGAGAGGAGAGACTGCCCATTGATCACTGGGGGATCACTCTGCTACCAGAGAGACTGCCCATTGATCACTGGGGGATCACTGTGTTACCAGAGAGGAGAGACTGCCCATTGATCACTGGGGGATCACTGTGCTACCAGAGAGGAGAGACTGCCCATTGATCACTGGGGGATCACTGTGCTACCAGAGAGGAGAGACTGCCCATTGATCACTGGGGGATCACTGTGCTACCAGAGAGGAGAGACTGCCCATTGATCACTGGGGGATCACTGTGCTACCAGAGAGGAGAGACTGCCCATTGATCACTGGGGGATCACTCTGCCACCAGAGAGGAGAGACTGCCCATTGATCACTGGGGGATCACTGTGCTACCAGAGAGGAGAGACTGCCCATTGATCACTGGGGGATCACTGTGCTACCAGAGAGGAGAGACTGCCCATTGATCGCTGGGGGATCACTGTGCTACCAGAGAGGAGAGACTGCCCATTGATCGCTGGGGGATCACTCTGCTACCAGAGAGGAGAGACTGCCCATTGATCACTGGGGGATCACTCTGCTACCAGAGAGGAGAGACTGCCCATTGATCGCTGGGGGATCACTCTGCTACCAGAGAGGAGAGACTGCCCATTGATCACTGGGGGATCACTCTGCTACCAGAGAGGAGAGACGGCCCATTGATCACTGGGGGATCACTCTGCTACCAGAGAGGGGAGACTGCCCATTGATCACTGGGGGATCACTCTGCTACCAGAGAGGAGAGACTGCCCATTGATCACTGAGGGATCACTCTGCTACCAGAGAGGAGAGACTGCCCATTGATCACTGAGGGATCACTCTGCTACCAGAGAGAAGAGACTGCCCATTGATCACTGGGGGATCACTCTGCTACCAGAGAGGAGAGACTGCCCATTGATCACTGGGAGATCACTCTGCTACCAGAGAGGAGAGACTGCCCATTGATCACTGGGGGATCACTGTGCTACCAGAGAGGAGAGACTCCCCATTGATCACTGGGGGATCACTGTGCTACCAGAGAGGAGAGACTGCCCATTGATCACTGGGGGATCACTGTGCTACCAGAGAGGAGAGACTGCCCATTGATCACTGGGGGATCACTGTGCTACCAGAGAGGAGAGACTGCCCATTGATCACTGGGGGATCACTCTGCTACCAGAGAGAAGAGACTGCCCATTGATCACTGAGGGATCACTCTGCTACCAGAGAGGAGAGACTGCCCATTGATCACTGGGGGATCACTCTGCCACCAGAGAGGAGAGACTGCCCATTGATCACTGGGAGATCACTCTGCTACCAGAGAGGAGAGACTGCCCATTGATCACTGGGGGATCACTCTGCCACCAGAGAGGAGAGACTGCCCATTGATCACTGGGAGATCACTCTGCCACCAGAGAGGAGAGACTGCCCATTGATCACTGGGAGATCACTCTGCCACCAGAGAGGAGAGACTGCCCATTGATCACTGGGGGATCACTCTGCCACCAGAGAGGAGAGACTGCCCATTGATCACTGGGAGATCACTCTGCTACCAGAGAGGAGAGACTGCCCATTGATCACTGGGAGATCACTCTGCCACCAGAGAGGAGAGACTGCCCATTGATCACTGGGGGATCACTCTGCTACCAGAGAGGAGAGACTGCCCATTGATCACTGGGGGATCGCTCTGCTGCTGCAAGGGAGAATGTTGTCCAGGTTTTCTGCGCTTTGGTGTGGACTTAGACTCTGGATTTTTTTTTTCAGTCATATGCTTTTTTTAATTCTGTGTTTTTCTGCCGATCTCTCTCATTTTTGTGTGTGCGGGGGAGGGCAATTTGGGAGTTGATGCACTTGTTTCATTTTTGTCCATTTATTTGTGTGGGGAGGAGGGATTTGGGGATTGGTGATCATAGTGTCAATCCTTTCTTTCTTGGTTTCCTGGCTATCTGGAGGAAAAAAAATTCAGAGTTGTATATTTTGATAATAAATAAATGAACCTCTGACCCTTTGAACCCTTGAACCCACATGATGGATCTATACTAATCTCATTGTGTTTTTCCCTTAGAGTGAAACAGACTGTTCAGCCCACAATCCCATGTTGACCATCAACCACCCATTTACACTAATCCTGCAATAATTCCCCCCCCCCATATCGTCATCAACAAATCAAAAGAGATGGTTGTTGACCTCAGGAGGGCACGGAACGACCACTCCCCGCTGAACATCGATGGCTCCTTGGTAGAGATCGTAAAGGGCACCAATTTCTTGGTGTTCACCTGATGGAGAATCTCACCTGGTCCCTCAACACCAGCTCCATAGCAAAGAAAGCCCAGCAGCATCTCTACTTTCTGCAAAGGCTGAGGAAAGTTCATCTCCCACCCCCCATCCACATCACATTCTACAGGGGTTGTATTGAGAGAGTCCTGAGCAACTGCATCACTGTCTGGTTCAGAAATTGCACCATCTTGTATCGCAAGACCCTGCAGCGGATAGTGAGGTCAGCTGAGAAGATCATCGGGGTCTCTCTTCCCACCATTACAGACATTTACACTACACGCTGCATCCGCAAAGGAAACAGCATCATGAAGGACCCCACGCACCCCTCATACAAACTCTTCTCCCTCCTGCCGTCTGGGAAAAGTCACCGAAGCATTCGGGCTCTCACGACCAGACTATGCAACAGTTTCTTCCCCCAAGCTATCAGACTCCTCAATACCCAGAGCCTGGACTGACACCAACTTACTGCCCTCTACTGTGCCTATTGTCTTGTTTATTATTTATTGTCATCCTTGCACTGTTTTATGCACTTTATGCAGTCCTGGGTAGATCTGTAGTCCAGTGTAGTTTTTTGTATTGCTTTACGTACTTCAGTTTAGTTTTTATATTGTTTCATGTAGCATCGTGGTCCTGAAAAACGTTGTCTCGTTTTTACTGTGTACTGTACCGGCAGTTATGTTCGAAATGACAATATAAAGTGACCTGACTTGAACTTCCACCAGATTCCTTCACTCACTTGCACTCCAGAGGCAATTTACAGAGGCTAATTAACCCACAAAGCCTCACATCTCTGAGATACAGTAGGCAAGTGAAGTCATGTGGTCAGGATTGAAGCTGGGGCGGGGTACTGTGAGGAAGGGGCCCCGCCAGCTGAGCCACGGTGTTGGCCATGTTCCGGTACGTACTATGAACTAAGAAAAGACAAAAGAGGCTGAAGAAGCTGAGAGCATAACCAGCAAGAGGTCACTTGTTGGTTTAAAAAGAACTCGGGTGCTGCTGGCTTTTTTCAGCGGGTGCCAGTCATGGCAGTGCCAATAAAGAGAAAGGAAGTGTGGTGGAGCGGCCACTGTTGGAGGGAGGAATTGATATCCCGTCAACAGTACAGGCAGAGGTTCTAAGTAGGCAGGTTTCAGGTGAGTTTTTATTTCTGTTAGTACGTAGCTAATGCACTGAGAATGGGTCTGGAGTGAGTGGTGTGTTCCTTGTGTGAGATGTGAGAACTCTGGGAGACCGCCAGTCTCCCTGATAACAGCATCTGTACACAGTGCATTCCTACAGCTCCTCAGAGACCACATTAAGGAACTGGAGCTGCAGCTTGATGATCTTCAGGCTCATACAGGAGACTGAGGAGATGATAGACAGGGTATACAGGGAGGTCCCTGGGTATCAGGCAGTAGAGGGAAAGTGCAGAGCACCTCTGTGGTCATTACCCTCAATAATAAGTGCACTGGGTTGGACATTGTTGGGGTGGGGGAATGAGCTACTCAGGAGAAGCAGGTCTCCGGATCTGTGGCTCACAGCGAATGGGGGAGAAGGGAAGTGCAGTGCTGATAGGGGATAGTGCTGAAAGAAACACTTGGGTGGTATGTTGCCACCCAAGTGCCAGGGTCAGGGACACCTCAGATTCTAAAGGGGAGGGGGAGCAGCCCAAAGTCTTGATACTTATTGGCACCAATGGCATAGGTAGGAAAAGGGAAGAAGTCCTGAAGACAGAATGTGTGAAAGCTCAAAAGCAAGACGTCCAGGTTAATAATCTCCAGTTTGCTGCTTGTGCCACATGCCAGTGAGGGTAAGAATGGGGTGATTTGGCAGATGAACAAGTGGCTGAAGAGTTGGTGCAGGGGCAGATTTCTGGCTCATTGGGATCTCTTCTGGGGCAGGTATAATCTGCACACAAAGGAGGGGTTAGACCTGAACCCGAGGGGGACCAACATCCTTGTGGGTTTGCTAGAGCTGTTAGAGAGGGTTTATTTAGCAGGAGGGTGGGAACTGGAGTGATAGGGCTGAGGAGGGGGCAGTTAGTATACGAGTACCAAGGCAGGGTGTAGTGAGACTGTGAGGAAGGACAGGCTGACGATACAACAAAATTCATTCAGCACAATGAGTTAAAGTGTAACAGGGTGTGAACATCAAAAATGTTGATGAGTACACGACTGAATGTGTTATATTTGAATGCACGCAGTAGACAGAATAAATAAATGTTCTTGTAATGCCTGTGATCTTGTAGAGATTGGCAGATATGACTTTGGGAGCTTGACACATTGTATTGAAAGGAAAAGGCAGGTAGGCAGAGGGGGTAGGGTGGCTCTGTTGGTAAAAATTTAAATCAAATCCTTAGAAAGAGCGATATAGGAAGTGAAGATATGGAATCCTCGTAAAAGAAGTAGAATCCTTGTTAAGAAACTGCAAGATTAAGAAGACTCTGATAGGAGCTATAGACAGACCTCTGTTCAGCGGCCAGGATGTGGGCTACAAATTACAACAAAAGGCATGTAAAAAGGCAGTGTTACAATCATCATGGAGGATTTCAAAATGCAGGTAGATTGAGAAAATCAGGTTGGCGCTGGATCCCAAAAGAGGGAATTTGTAGAATGCTTAACAAGATGGCTTTTCAGTGTTGTTTGTGGTTGAGCTTGTCTTGGCACATGGGCTAGTGGACAAGGCATCGGTCTAGTCATCTGAAGGTCACTGGTTCGAGCCTCAGCTGAGGCAGCGTGTTTGTGTCCTTGAGCAAGGCACTTAACAACACATTGCTCTGCGACGTCACCGGTGCCAAGCTGCTTGGGTCCTAGTGCCCTTCCCTTGGACAACATCGGTGGCATGGAGAGGGGAAGGTTTACAGCTTGGGCAACTGCCGGTCTCCCATACAACCCTGCCCAGGCCTGCGCCCTGGAAACCTTCCAAGGTCTCACGAGACTAGCGGATGCCTATCTATCTATCTTGTGGTTGAGCAATTCTGGATTGGGTTGGAGATTAGATTAGATTAGATCGAGAGAGGAGGTGGACAGAATTGATTGGAAGGGGTCAATGGCAGGGTTGATGACAGAACAGCAATGGCTGGTGTTTCTGGAGTGAATTCAGAAGGCGTAGGAAAGATACATCCCAAAGATGAAGAGGATGTTTCCCATAGTGAGGGAGTCTAGCACCAGAGGGCACAGCCTCAGAACAGAGGAACATCCATTTAAAATTAAAATGCCTTTAGCCAGAAAATGGTGAATCTGTGGAATTTGTTGCCACAGACGGCTGTGCAGGCCAAGTCACTGGAGGTTGATAGTTGCTTGATTAGTCAGAGTGTTGAGGAATCCAGAAGCAAGGTAGAAGAATGAGGTTAAGAGGGATAATAAATAAGCCTTGAGGGAATGGGCTTGATGGGCCGAATGGCCTAATTCTGCTCCAAGTTTTATGGCCTTCGGGGTTAATTGCTGCTATGTCACTAACAATCTTTTGCTGGTAATTTCAACTCTGATTGCCTCAGCAACGAAGGCAATTACACAGATAGCTGACTTGAACCCTCCATCGGTGTACACGATAAAGGACAGCTGACAGACTCAGGTCACTGCGAAAGATAAGATACAGAACTCAGACTAACCGGTTCCCTAAGCACGAAGCCAAGCAGAAATCACTTGCAGAACTGCAGTTCAGCAGGGCAGAGGGAAAGGCAGCTGGGGATCAGGCCTGTGCAGCCTGTACGAAGAGGGTTGAAACGTGGCAGAAAGGCTTGACCGGGGAGTAAACAGGTCACCCAGGTACTAGAAGGGCAGAAAGTGCTGGAGATATCAGCAGCAACAGTTGGAAGACTGGTGAACTCAGTGATGGAGTCATACAGCTTAGAAACAGGCCTTTTGGCCCAACTGGTCCATGCTGGCAAACCTGCCCAACCAGGCTGGTCCCATTTGCCCACGTTTGGCCCTCTAAACCTGCCCTATCCATGTACCCGTCTAAATGCCTTTTAAGTGTTTTTGTATCTGTCTCTACCACGTTTCCTGGCCGGTACACCCACATACCCAGCACCTTTCACATGAAATTGTCCTCCAAGCCCCCTTGATATTGTTCCCCTCTCACCTTAACCCTGTGCCCTCTAGTTTTATACCCTGGCAAAGAACTGTAAACATTCACTCTCTCTATGATTTTACACTCCTCGATGAGGTCACTCCTCAGCCTCCTATTCTCCGTGGAAAACAGTCCCAGCCTATCTAGTCTCTCCTTACAACTCAAGCCAACCAGTACAGGCAGCACCTTTGTCACTGTGTTCTGTAGCACAGAGCACAAGGGATTGCCGCATACTGGACCGCAAGCAGTGCAAGTGAACCACTCCTCGCAGCCCTGGCTGGTGGCAAAGGACAGGAGTGGCCTTCTTGTGGCATGGGAAAGTGTGGTGATGCCCCGCTCTGAGCATAAAGACTCAGTATCATATAAACAGGCCCTCAACCCACTCAATCAGTGCAAACCAGCAACCACACACTGACACAAAAATAACACTTGTACTCCCAAACTTCTTAGGAATGCATGCCCTGCCCCACAGGCTCCAACATTCACCTACACACTAATGTAATGCACAACAGCTAATTAACCTAACACTCCTCCGTTTGACATCAGATTCCCACTCCCATATTTGTTCCTGTTCCTCTACTGCAAAGTTATTTCTGGAATACAAAGCAAGCTTGCATTTCCTTATTATCTGTTTACCACATTTCCTTATGACTTAGGAGAAAGTCATTCAGCTCACAGACTCTATGCCAATTCACATTCAAGTCGGGTCAAGTTTATTGTACTTTAACTAAATACATGTACACTACCAAATGAAACGTTTCTCAAGACCAGGGTGTAAACCGCAGTAGAACATAACACACAATAACTTAGAAAAGTAAGAATTAAATCTGCAAGTGAATTACCCGTGGATAAACAATGCGCACAAATTTAATATTGTAGGGAACAGTACAAATTGGAGTGGGATGGCTACACCATGGTTAGCATGACACTTTGCAGTACCCGTGACCCAGGGTCAATTCCCACCGCTGCCTGTAAGGAGATTGTACAATCTCTCCTTGACAGTGTGGGTGCTCCGGTTTCCTCCCACAGTCCAAAGACGTACCGGTTAGTAGGTTAATTGTAAATTGTCCCGTGATTGGTCTCAGATTAAATCAGGGGACTGCTGGGTGGCACGGCTCAAAGGGCTGGGAGGGTCTATTCCAGGCTGTATCTCAATCAATAAATAAACAGGCTATCCAGTGACACTTCGAATGTGGTGTGGCAGGAAGTACTGAAGCTGAGTGGGCTGAGCAAGGAAACTGTTTCCATCCGGGCTGTTCTTGACTTCATGCATTAGAGTCTCCTGCTTGATGGCGGAAAGTCCAAGAGGATGCTGGATGGATGGGTGGGATATTTAACAACACTAAGAGCCCATTCCTCCACCATTTTTATCCTTAATCTATTCTCCCTTCCTGATCCTACCGCCCCCTACATACTGGGAATAGTATACAGCAGCCAGTTAACCTATCAACCAGCTGAGCCCTCAGTCACAGGCAAGAACGTGCAAACCCCTTGAGGGCTTTTCCTGTTGTTTGTATGGGGGGTGTCGGTGTTTCTGCTGTCACAAGGGGGGGTGATGTTTTCCTGTTGTTTTATGGGGGGTGTCGGTGTTTGTGCTGTCACGGGGGTGATGTTTTCCTGTTGTTTGTATGGGGGGTGTCGGTGTTTCTGCTGTCACAAGGGGGGGTGATGTTTTCCTGTTGTTTTATGGGGGGTGTCGGTGTTTGTGCTGTCACGGGGGTGATGTTTTCCTGTTGTTTATATGGGGGGTGTCGGTGTTTGTGCTGTCACAAGTGGGGGATTGATGTTTTGCTGTTGTTTGTATGGGGGGTGTCGGTGTTTGTGCTGTCACGGGGGTAATGTTTTCCTGTTGCTTTATGGGGGGTGTCGGTGTTTGTGCTGTCATGAGTGGGGGATTGATGTTTTGCTGTTGTTTGTGCGGAGAGTGGAATAAGGAGGCTTCAGGGCTTTTGTGTGTGTATCATTCGTTCTGTGGGCTCTGGATGTCTGTGAAGAGTACAGATTTCAGGTTGCATTCTCTGATATTAAATGAATGAACTCCACACAGACAGCTCTGAAGTCAGGATGAAGCATGGGTCCTGCAGCTGAGAGGTAGTATCTTTACACTCTGTGCCACTGCACCATTCCCAACAACAGTCTGCACCAGTCCTTAATTCTGACCTAATACTGTACTTTGACCTGTAAAAGCCTTTCCAGTTGACTCCACTACCCCAGAACAAGTTTATTCACGTTTGAGTTTTGGATTTTATTTTCTTTCTAGCCCTTCCCTCGTTTTCTGCCGCACCCAAGCCCTGGCTGAAGGTGCGATGACTGCAGGCAATGTAGGCTCTCATCTCCCACCATGGCGACGAAGTCTCTGGACTTTACCAGCACCGTGCAATGCGATATTCAACCCCACTTTGCCTGCTAACCAAGCTGAAGGCAGTGCCAACGGTTTAATGCTGCTTTCCTGACACTGACGGAGCTGGTTATATAAAGTCACAGAGTGATATTCATTAAGAGAGCCAACTTTGACAGAGGCTCTTCAGCCCATTGAATTGATGCCGACCATCTACCATCCATTTCCGCTAATCCTAGTTTAGTCTCATTCTATTCGCACCTCGTCCCCTGCAACTCCAGATTCTACTACTCATCTACACACTGCGGTGGGGGGGGGGGGGGGGAATTTGTTAACCTATCAAACTAACAACCCTTGGGATGGGGGAGGACCCAGGGTAATCCATCATGGGCACAGTGAGAACATGCAAACTCCACACAAACAGCACCCAAGGTCAAACTTAAATTCAGCTCTGTGATGCAAAGAGTCAGCAGTTCTACCACCCACAGCCAGGTGAAAGAAAGCAAACACGGAGGGTGTGTTGCATCAGACGCATCAGCATTTTCTGTGTGATCCTTATCTTCAAAGATGCATCGACAAACACAACTATGCTAGGGTTATAAAGATGGCAACACCAGGAGTGGCTTTTAAAGAATCTTTTCATAGTTTAAATTCCAACTGTGCTGGAATATTTATTTTCAGAATAACTTGTAGTTGTATTCTTGAGTAGCGAGGCCATTTAGCCCATAGAGCCTCTGCCTGCCCTTTGGTGGCTCTCAGATGTGTGTTCATTATATTTCCGTGAGTTGGAACCTGCTAACCCCTCTCCAGACATTTGAGGGGGTACTCCAGAACCATTGGGCATGTTGGGCAGCACAGGGCTGCTGGCTAATGCCTGTCCTTGGCTGCTGTCTGTGTGGAGTTTGCATGCTCTCCCTGTAACCAGGTGGGTTTCCACTGGGTGCACTGCTTTCATCCACATCCCAAGATGCAGGTTGATAGGTTAAGTGTGTAAATGTGTAGGGGATGTCAGAATTTGTAGCAGTTAATGAGAACGTGGATAAATTTAAATGGGTCAGTAGAGAACTAGTGCAAAATGTTTCTGAACATGCTGAATGGATGATGGGCCAAAGTCCCCGCTGTGTCACTCCATAATCCAGCATAACCGTTCTTTGCATTTCTTCCATGACGTTATAAAAATAGTCATCCTTCCCCTTTCTAACGGAGCTCATTGTCTCATCATTCTTCAGCAGCTCACTCGGTCTCGCCTCCCTTTCCAGCAAGTTAAAAAAATGTCTAATACCTTCGCATAACCAAACCCTTTTACCTGGCTCCACTCTGGACTGGAATAAAGTCACAACCCCTCTCTGCTATGTCCTGTCCTTGGCTTTAGGCTTGGCTCTGGTTTACACCTTTAATTCTTGGCTTGTCCACTCAATATTGCCCTGAAATCCTGCCCATTGTCAGTAAGCAATTTAGTATCACTGGCTCAATTTATCGGAATGAAGGGATACAGAAGGTGACCTTTGAAACATTGAACTGTGGAAATTTTGACCCAAGGTGTCCATCCTCAGCCTCCCCACTGCCAGTATGCTGTTAAACACAAACTAGCGGGTCAGCTTGGGTAGTCTACAACCTGCGGTGACATGAATACTGAATTCCCCAACTTCTAGTAACTGCTCCTCCTCTATTCCTCCTGACCTACCTGGCCCCCATCATCCTGTCCCACCTACACACTCCTACCACAGCCTTCCTCACTTCCCTCCATTTATTCCACCTTCCCCTCCTGACTGATTCCATCATCTTCATCCCTTTGTCACCCCACCTCTCACCCCCTAGTTTCTGGTGCTATCCCCACTCGCCCTTTACCCATCTCCCAACACCTATCACTTTGCCCCATCTCTTTATAATGGTGATACCACTCTATCATTCAGACCATGAAGGGTCTTGATCCAAAGCATTGTATGCCCATTTCCCTTCATAGATGCTGTCTAATCCACTGAGTTCTTCCAGCTTTTTGTGTGTTGCTGCAATAGACTTTTCCACCATTCGAAATTCTGCCTCAGGAACAGGGAATGGTGAACTTTTATCCCATTCCTCCAACTCAGCACAGAGTGAGCATCCAATATCACTCGCATCTAGCTTCCTAGTGCTTTCCCCATGTGAACCTACGAAAGTCTTCCCCCATGGCTTTATTCTTAACCAATCACAGCCTGACTCCTTGAACACAATGGCCTTAGTAATCTTCCCCTGCTGTCTCCATCAACAAAAATCAAGTAGGAACATTCTCTGAAGTTACTCTCCTTTGAAGAACAGCCTTCATCAAAGGAAGGTCACTTGGGGGCAAGTGAAAATAAACAAAGCCTTGTCTAGTGTTGGAAAAGCATGGGCTTTGTTCCTTGAGGAATAAATGATTCTTCACAACAGAAGCCTAGGGAGGCAAACTGTCTCAGAACTCTCTTCTGTAACCTCACACTCAGGTAGCAAACCTGACAAGTCTAGCCTTTCTGTTCCATGTTTACATTCGCAGACAAGTTCTGATCAGTACTTGTCTTTTAGTGACCTCACAATACAGCCCACAGCTCCTATTACAGAAACAGCCACTGAAAATGAGCATTTGCTTGGGTAAGCATGATATCCTGATAACAGAAACACGTTGTCAGATCAGTTCTAGATACTTTTCTGGGAAGATATTCACCTGTGGGGCATATGTTTGGAGCTGCCAGAACAGGAGAAAAGGGACAGTATATTAAATTTCGGATGAGAGCCCAAACCTTTATCTAAGGCCCTTTGAAAACTTTTTTTCAAGGCATTCATAGTTTTGGTTCTAATCAAGGACTGGTCTGTTTTGAAGGATTTGTGCTTAAGGTTCAGTCCATAGCATCTTTGTATTCTAAGTGGCTGCTATTTTCATATCTGAGGCTTGGAAGCAAACGAGAATCCTTTTTTATTCATTTCAAAGTGTATTATTTAAGTAGGTCACTTGTCTTTTGTTGAGAAGTTTTTCCCATAATAATAGTCAATGATTAGAAATACAATAGCAGCTCACTGAAGGCTTCCCATGTACGGCTCCTGAGAAAAAATGAATCAAAAGTCTTGTGTTAAGGTTCAAGGTCGTAAACTTCACAACACCTCCCCCACCCCTACCATTAGCTATTCTGGAGCGTTGAACATAGAACAGTGCAGTACTGGAACAAGCCCTTCGACCAATAATTTTAATTAATTTAGTAATCAAACACCCAACTAAAATAGTCTCTTCTGCCTGCATAATGTACATATCTTCAATTTCCCGTGCATTCATGCACCTAAGAACCTCTTGAACGCCCCTATAATACCTCCCTCCACCACCACCCCAGGCAGTGCATTCCAGTTACCTACCGCCCCCTGTGTGAAAAGCTTACCCTGCTTATCTCCTTTGGATTTAACCCCTCGCTTCTTAAATTCATTTCAACCTTCGGGAAAAAAATAACAACTCTATCTGTGGCCTCTCATAATCTTATAAGCAACCTTGCTTGGTCTCTGCTGCTTCAGAGATTACTTTATTATTCATTTATTGAGACAGAGCACAGAACAGGCCCTTCTGCCCCTTCGAACCACACTGCCCAGCAATCCCCCGATTTAATCTGCGCCTAGTCACGGGACAAGTTACAATGACCAATTAACCTATAAACTAGTACAGCTGTGGAGTGTGGGAGGGAACTGGAGCACCCTGAGGAAACCCACACAGCCACAGGCAGTGGCTGGAATTGAACCCCAGTTACCGTGCTGTAAAGCATTGTACTAACCACTAGGTTACCATACTGCCCTGATTGGGATGAATCGAAGTTTGTCCAGTCTCTCAATATAGTACATGTCTTCTTAATCCAGGCACACTCACAGGCAATGAGCAACACTCCTGGAATTCAGGATGGAGTTTGTGTTCCACAATAGGAGTGGTCTCACACATTGATGCTTAGGTCACCCCTCTGCTTTCTTCACTCCACAAGATACAAAAGTTAAGAGCAACAATCACCAGACTGCAGGACAGCTTTTATCCCACTGTTATCTGTTATGTTTGTTTTTAATAAAGACAAACCTGTGTAGGTAAAAATGCTAGCGCATTTTATTAACAGTCTTGCTTCAGCTCCACATGAACATGTGTGCCCAGCTCACTGTTGTCATTTCCAGTTCCTGGTGAAACACCTGCATTGCCAACTGGGAACTACTGTTCTCTATTATGTACACAAATAACCACACTTCTTCACCCTTCTTCTGGAAAAAACAAACACAATACAACACCCTCATAAATCTGCAAGACACAATAATACTTCCCAACAAAGATATTTACATTAACTTCAATTGTAATGAGTAAATAAAGTCCCTCATTCACTCATTAACTCTCAATCAGTCTCTAAGGTAGGTTGATGATCCTTTTTGTTCAGCTATTTGTCTCTACAGATGTATTATTTTCACTTGTGTTAATATTTGTGTCTTTCTGAGAACTCTGAGCAACAAGTTAATTTTTCACATCTTCTGGCCCTTTTGGTGTAATGACAAGTGATGTATCATAGCTATGGGGTGGAGTTTGTGGTCATCGACTCACACAGTTCCTTCTCAGAGGTGTTTCTCACTCCATCTGGATCTGGTATGAATGTGGAGCAACTTCCTCTTGCACGTATCCTTGGCATGGACCATGTGCCGCAATCACAATCTCAGATTTGCACGTGATCTCCAGGCTTCAGGATGGGTAGACTTACTGCAGTCTTGTCGTGATACTGTTTCTGTTTTTCTTTACCTTTCTCTTTAGGCAATCTGACCTTGTGTGCCCCTTTAGGCATCAACTGGCTTCGTGCACTGGACGTTAGTGCAGATGCATTGACCCATCAGCATCTTGGGCAGGTGAAAGGACAATCTGCAAGTCATCAGACTTTTGTAGAAGACCTCTCGTCCATCTTGTACCTTCTTCATGAAGCCCTTCACTACCTTGACCAAACCTTCTGCATTAGAGTTTGGGTGATGTGGGCTTGAAGTTAAATGCTGAAACTCCCAATCATTGGCAAAGGGCTTAAGTTAACAGCATGAAAATTGTGGACCGTTGTCTGATACCACTTCACGTGAAGCTCCATGCCTCACAAGCACAGCTTTCAGGAAGGTGATGACCACTTTGCTGGGTGTTGATTAGAGTGTTGCAACCTTGGGGTAATTTGAAAAGTAGTTGTTACAACAATGTAACTCTTCCCAGTATAATCAAACAGATCCACTGCAACTTAGAGGTACACCCTGTCTGGTATAGGGTGTGGTGTCAGCGGTTCTGCTTGCTGTTTCGGTTTAACTGATGTCTTGGTTCACTTCTGCCCAGCACATCACTTCATGAGCTCTACATTTACACTTTCCCTCACCAGGGTGCCCATCACGTATCTTCTGGAGTAGCGACACTGAGATCACAAACCCATTGTCTTTGAAGACCATACCTTCCACCACAGACAGTTCATCTCTGCAAACCCAATAATGGCAAATGCACATTGGACAGTCATTCTGAGCTGCTGGCCATCCTTTTTGTATAGTCTCTGAGTACTTTCTTTGTTTCATCCATTCCTGCCGTGGCCCTAACCTGCTCTGTTCTCTCAGGAGATACTGGAATGGAGGAGACAATGATGTCTACATAGGCCTGTATGTCAGCGTTAATCTCTTGGTCATCCTTTTCCTGTTGGCTACTCAAAACAGAGCATCAGCAGTAAACGTGTATTTTCCTGGTGTGTAGATCATCTTTACATCGCATTTCTGCAGCCTTATCAACATGTGCTGTGTCCTCATAGGACAGTCATTCCAGGGTTTGGATATGATTGAGACCAGTGATTTATGGTCTGTCTCCACTTCAAAAGCCTGTCCACTGATAATGTGACGGAACCATTCGCCTGCATATATGCTCTATCTGTGCACAGTTGGCTTCTGCACTTGTTAAAGCCCTTGGATCTCCATGTGTCATCACGCTGTTGCAGCAGTACAGTTCCAAGGCCATACTGGGACACCTTAGCCAAGGTCCTAGTAAACTTTTCTGAATCATGAAGCAGGTTCTTCGGTTAGGACTCTTCTCATCTAGAAATACTCTTCTTGCTCATGAGACCAAATCCATTCATTTTGCTGCTCAAGGAGAGAGTTAGGTGGTGCTGATAGAGTTGACATTCAAGGGATAAGCTTAGCCAGGCTAGTCACCATCCACAAGAAACATCTCAACTCCCCTTTGTTTTGCGGCCTCTCCATGTTTTCAAGGACTGATGTCTAGCTTGGGTCAGGCTTCACTCCCTCTTCTAATATGACATCTCCTATCAAAGTCAGTGTCTTAACACCAGACTCTCATTTCTCTTTATTTAATTTCAAATTGATCTTCTGTGTCGGTCATGCATCATGCTCTCCCTTGGTGGACCCACAGATGATGAGGTCATCCATTACGGTCTCAGCACCAGGTGTGCCCTCAAAGATCATGCGGATGGTTTTATGGTGGACTTCTGGTGTGGACAGAATCCCATACAGTAACCGAAGAAAGCGATATCTTCCCTCTGATGTGTTTAAAGTCTCCAACTTACTTCATTAAACTTCATCTGCTGAAACCCAGACCACGTGTTGAGTTTGCTAATCCACTTGGCACCTGTAAACTGGGACATGATCTCCTCCCATGTTGGCAATTTAAAATGCTCTCTCTTGATGGCTTCGTTGAGATCCCTTATGTCTAAACATACCCGCAATGCTCCTGTTTTCTTTTTCACAATGCACAGTAAGCTCACCTGATCTATTGGTTCTTCAATTTTCCGTCTGACATTTATGAATTCCATACATGCTTAAGCTCGTCTCTAAATGTAAACGGAACTTTCCTGCATGCGTGATCAACAAGAACCACTGTCTCATCTATGTGAATTTAGTGTATACCAGGTAAGCATTGAGCCCCTCAAAGATACCTACGTACTCTTCCATGAGTAAAGTGCTCACCAGGTTGAGCTTTTCACAAACACCTTAAGCCCCCTTTTACAGGAATGTTCTCTCCAGTATAGTCTTTCACTTTTAACTTAACTGGGTAAATCTTGCTCTTAACTTTGAGAGTCCTGTAATCATCCATGGATAACAGATTTACCTAGGTTCTGGTGTCAAACCTGAATGGATTACTGTCTCATTCACAGTCTTTGGAACAATCCATTTTGTTTTACCAGCACCAGCAGTCTGTAAAGACTTCCTCCATTTCCTCAGCAACTATGTGCACCTTTCTCTTACTAGCCCCAGCTTTGCAACACTTTGTGAAATGATTCCTCTTCCCACAGCTATTGCAGGACTTATCACAAGCAGGACACATCTTTGGGATGTGCCTACCTCCACATTTGCTGCATTTAATGTTTGAGCCAATGCTTTGCTTTGCCATTGCTCTGGAAAACGCCTTGGGCTCTGCCCCTCTGTTTTCACAGCACATACTGTTTTCTTTTGCCTTGTGCAGCTCCTTAGCTTGAGATTTTGTGGTCTCCACTGCCCTATACATATTCACAGCCTTTTCCAGCATCAAATCTTTTTGAAAGACCAATTTTTCTTTGAGAACATTATCTGAGATCTCACAAACTATTTTGTCTATAACTAACGAGTCTCTCAAATCTACAAATTCATAGAACATCCTCAGTGTGTGAAGCTCAGCTAAGTATTGTTCAAAGCCAAAACCTTGTTTCTGGTCACAGGAGAAGAACGTGTATCTTTCAAATGTGATGTTTTTACTTGGAACAAAATGCTGCTCAAATTTTGTTATCAGAGGGTCCAATATCTCATCAGCTGGTATAAAGGCTCAAAGCATCTTAACCAATTACATGTAGAGACATAGAAGCTTTCAATTTTTCCTCCACCCCTCCAGCTCTACTGATCACTAAATATATATTGAATCCCTGTTTGAAGCATTTCCAGTTATCAGCTAGATAGCCGGTAAACTGCGGAGGTGTAGAGGACTTAGCTTATCCATGGCTAAGACTCTCACTCGAATCTCTACTAGCAAACTTGGTGAACAATGGCAGCTTGTCTCCGGCCGAACTAGCATCTCATTCTTAATCCCTCGTGGTACATTTACTCTCTGTGTTTAGACCTCACGCCAACTTCTGACACTATGTTATGTTTGTTCTTAACAAAGACAAACTTGCACGGGTGAAAGCACTAGCACATTTTATTAACATCAATGACTTCAGCCCAGCTCACCAATGTCATTGCCAGTTCCAGCACACTAGGAACTACAGTTCCTCATTATGTACATACATAATTTAACACATTATTTGACTATTGAATGTACCTCACAAACATCAAAGTTGAACTGTTGAAAATCCCAACCTGCCTGGTCATGGCCTTTACAAGTTATTCATCTCCCTACTCTGCACTTTCTCTGCCACTGCCACACTAACTTCTGCATTCTGCTTATTTTTAATTTCAATGAAATTATGCATGGAATGCTCCATCTGGATGGCATTCAAAGGTTTTCATTGCACCTCAGCACACTTAACAAGAGAAAAACAATCTAAATTTAAATCTAAAACAATAGTCTTTACTGTGAGAAGACCATCGAATTTGTTCCAAGTACACCTATCAGACAGAGGGTAACACATACATTTGTCCCCAGTGTCCACCATTTCACTGAAAAATAAGAGTATACCACTGGCCACACAGTCAAAGGGGTACCATTGTCAAGATGTGAAACCTAGCACTTGGACCCATTTCCTACACCATTAAGTTCTCACTCCCCACTGTACCCTGGCTATTTTGACTCAAACCACAGCCCTAACAGATTAGACATAACTCTGCCTAAACCTGTAGATGGCCCTGATTCCCAGTAATCTGTACTAAACTCATCGATAGTCCTGATTCTCAGTCATCTGAACTAAACCCATAGATAGTCCTGATTCCCAATAATCTGAACTAAACCCATAGCTAGCCCTGATTCCTAGTAATCTGTACTAAACTCATCGAAAGTCCTGATTCTCAGTAATCTGTACTAAACCCATCAATAGCCCTGATTCCCAGTAATCTGTACTAAACTCATCGATAGTCCTGATTCTCAGTCATCTGAACTAAACCCATCGATAGCCCTGATTCCCAATAATCTGTACTAAACCCATCGATAGTCCTGATTCCCAATAATCTGTACTAAACCCAAAGATAGCCCTGATTCCCAGTAATCTGTACTAAACCCATCGATAGTCCTGATTCCCAGTAATCTGTACTAAACTCATCGATAGTCCTGATTCCCAGTAATCTGTACTAAACACATCGATAGTCCTGATTCCCAGTAATCTGTACTAAACCCATCGATAGTCCTGATTCCCAGTAATCTGTGCTAAACCCATCGATAGTCCTGATTCCCAATAATCTGTACTAAACCCATCGATAGCCCTGATTCCCAATAATCTGTACTAAACCCATTGATAGCCCTGATTCCCAGTAATCTGTACTAAACCCATCGATAGTCCTGATTCCCAATAATCTGTACTAAACCCAAAGATTGTCCTGATTCCCAATAATCTGTACTAAACCCAAAGATGGTCCTGATTCCCAATAATCTGTACTAAACCCAAAGATTGTCCTGATTCCCAATAATCTGTACTAAACCCAAAGATGGTCCTGATTCCCAGTAATCTGTATACAACTCATGGATAGTTCTGATTCCCTGTCACCTTTACTAAACCCAACAGGTAGTCCTGATTCCCAGTGATCGGAACTAAAGCACTGATTGTCCTTATTCCCATTCATCGCTTCTAAACCCGTAGATAGTCCTGGTTCCCAGTCATGCGTACTAAACCCAAAGATAATCCTGATTCCCTGTCTTCAGTACTAAACCCATAGATCATCCTCATTCCCAGTCATTTTTCCTAATCCCATAGATAGTCCACATTCCCAGTCATCTTCACTAAACCCAGAGATACTCATCATTCCCTGTCATCTGCACTAAACCCATCAGATACTCCTGATTCTCAGTGACCTGTACTAAACACATCAGATAGTCCACATTCCCAGTCATCTGCACTAAACCCATCAGATACTCCTGATTCTCAGTGACCTGTACTAAACACATCAGATAGTCCACATTCCCAGTCATCTGTACTAAACCCATGAATAGTCCTGATTCCCAGTCGTCTTCACTAAACCCAGAGATATTCATCATTCCCCGTCATCCGTACTAAACCCATCAGATAGTCCTGATTCCCAGGCATCTGTATTAAACCCATAGATAGTTTTGAAACCATGTATTCCGTACCAAACCCATAGATATTCCTAATTCCCAGTCATCCCTACTAAATATGCAAGTTCTGATTTATAAACATTTACCATTTAAAGTGGTTACAGATAACTTTACTTATTTGGGTATTAAAATTACTAAGAAACATAAGGACTTATTCAAAGTTAATTTTTTACCTTTAATTGACCAGGTTAAGCAACACTTCACTAAATGGTCCCCATTGTCTTTGTCATTGGTAGGTCAAATCAATGCTATTAAAATGATGGTTCTACCTAAATTTTTATACTTATTTCAGGCATTACCAATTTTTATTTCTAAATCCTTCTTTGACATTATTGACTCTAAAATTTCTTCGTATGTATGGCAGAATAAAACTCCTAGATTAAGTAAAAAGTATTTACAGAAGTCTAAAAAGGAAGGTGGTTTGGTTTTGCCAAACTTAAGATTTTATTATTGGGCAATTAATATTCGATATTTAATATTTTGGACACGGTGGCAATACAAAGTCCACAATGGGTAAACTTGGAGGGTAAATCTGTACAAGTTTTTTCATTGGTTTCTATCTTAAGGTCTTCGCTTCCCTTTGTTTTTTCTAAACTGAATAAACAAATGATTAACCCAATAATTAAATAAACATTACGAATATGGTTTCGATTCTGTACCTTTTTTGGTTTGAATAAGTTCGTTTTATCAAGCCCTATTATATCTAACTTCTTTTTTCAGCCCTCTGTTATGGACCAAGCCTTTTTGTTATGGAAAATGAGGGGTATAACATGTTTTTGTGACTTATTTTTAGATAAGTGTTTCATGTCCTTTGAACAGCTGTCTAATAAATATAACTTGCCTACAGCCCATTTTTTTTAGATATTTACAAATTAGAAATTTTTTGAATAATATGTTGCAGTCTTTTCCGAATTCATGCCCAATTGATATTATGGAAAAAAATTAGGTTTAAATTCTTATCAGAGGGGTTTAATAGCTGTCATTTACGATATGATTATGAAAATACAGCCAGAGATATCAGATAAAATTAAGAATGAATGGGAAAAAGAACTTCAACTTCCCTTACCTACAGAGCAATGGGAGAAAATTTTACAGTTAGTTAACTCCTCTTCTATATGTGCCAAACACGCCCTGATACAATTCAAGGTGGTACATAGGGCCCATATGTCTAAGGACAAACTTGCTCGATTTCATTCCCATGTTAATCCAATCTGTGATAGGTGCCATTCTGAAATAGCCTCTTTGACTCATGTTTTGTCTTGCCCTTGCTTGCGGAAATACTGGAATTTTTGGTATCATTTCAACAGATTTGAGTATTAATTTACATCCTCATCGTATCACTGCAATTTTTGGTTTAACTGATGGTGGATAATAGTTATTTATCCCTTTCAGCTCGGCAGATCATTGCATTTGTTACATTAATGGCTAGAAGATCCATTCTATTGAACTGGAAAGAAACTAATCCCCCAACTACATTTCAATGGTTTTCCCAAACTATATCTTGTTTGAGTTTAGAAAAAATCAGAAGCGTCATTTTTGACCCTTCGGTCAAATCTGAAGAAACCTGGAGACCATTTATTCAACATTTTCACGTGAGCTAAATTGACCTTTCCCCAACCTTTTTTATTACCCTCAGTTATTTGGACAGACGTGCGGAGTTATTGACACTACTGTGTATACCTGATATGATAGCCCAGATTGGTTATGTTAGCTGCTGTTAGTTTGCCTTTTTTGGGGGGAGTTTTTATGTAAATGAAGTATAAGTTTGGGAGGTTATTATATCTGTGTTATCAACTGTTTGCATTTATATTCCAGCCTTATTAATTATGTTCTCCCAAGCTCTCTGTATTCCTTTCTTTTTCTATGTTCTGTTTGAAAATTAATAAAAAGATTTTAAAAGATTCCCAGTCATCCGTACTAAACCCATAGACAGTCTCGATTCCCTTCATCTGTACTAAACCCATAGATATTTCTGATACCCAGCCATCTGTACTAAACCCACAGATAGTCCTGATTCCCAGTCGTCTGTACTAAACACATCAGATAGTCCAGATTCACAGTCACCTGTACTAAACCCATAGATACTCTCAATTCCCATCATCGGCACTAAACCCATACATAGTCCTCATTCCCAATTATCTGTACTAAACCCATGGATACTCCTGATTTCCATTCATCTGCAGTAAACCCATAGCTAGTCCTAATTCCCAGTCAACTGTACTAAACCCATGGATTGTCCTGATTCCCAGTCATCTATACTAAACACCTAGATGTTTCTGATACCCAGTCATCTATACTGATCCCATTGATACTCCTGATTCCCAGTCGTCTGTACTAAATCCATACATTGTCCTGATTTCCAGTCACCTGTACTAAACACATCAGATAGTCCAGATTCACAGTCACCTGTACTAAACCCATGAATAGTCCTGATTCACAGTCAACTGTAATAAACTCATCGATAATCTGACTCCCAGTCATCTCTACTAAATCCATATATATTCATGATGCACAGTCACCTGTACTAAACCCATAGATTGTCCTGATACCCTGCCATCTGTACTAAACCCAGAGATAGTCCTGATTCCCAGTAAACCCACAGATAATCCTGATTCTAGGTCCTGCCTACTAAACCTATATATAATCATGATGCACAGTTATCTGTACTAAACCTACAGACAGTCCTGATTCCCAGTCATCTCTACTAAACTTATAGATAATCATGATTCCATCATCTGTACTAAACCCAGCATATCGTCTTGATTCTCTGTCATCTGTATTCAATCCGTAGGTAGCCCTGATTCCCACTCATCTGTACTAAACCCATAGATAGTCCTGATTGCAACTCATCTGTACTAAAGCCAACATATAGTAGTGGTTCCCAGTCATCTGTACTCCAAACATAAATAGTCCTGATTCCTGGTCATCCGTACTAAACACCTAGATAATCCTCATTCCTAGTCATCTGTACTAAACCCATCGGATAGTCCTGGTTTCCTGTCATCTCTACTAAACTCTGTCCATGCATTTGCCCAACCCCTGACGCTCTCCATTCCTGCACCTGGCACTCTGAGCCTTTCTTCTGTCTTTGTCCCTTGGCCTCTCTCTACCATGGCAGAGCAACCAGAATTGACATCTTTGTGTGCACGTTTTGTAAGTCTTCAACCTTGGCTACAATGAAACTGTGCAGTGGTGGGGCCCACAGTGTGGCATCTCACTGGCAACCTTTGTCCTAATGCACCCATCCTGGCAAATGGCCGATTCTACCCTGTTATCTCATCATTTCCTTTGCTGCAAACTTTCTGTCAATGTATTTGCTGTGTTATGTCCTTGAGGATCAAGGGCTTTGTGAGGATCCTGGTTTCTTTTTGGATTTCTTGGGTGCCTTCAAAACCATACAGCCCTCATTGCTGGGGTAAAGCACCGTTCAATGCAAACTGGCACTTCCATCGTATCCTGGATAATGGGCTACCCAGCTGGCAGATCACAGTTGTGTTAGACATAGCTATAAGCATCACTGGGGCTGTATCGGCTCCCTTCCTGTTTACCCTGTATACCTCTGACTTTAGGTACAACACTGAGTCATGTCATCTGCAGAAATTCTCTGATGACTCAGCAGTAGTCGGGAGGACGTGAGGATGAACACAGGGCCCTGGTGGAGGACTTTGTCAAATGGTGCAAGCTGATTCATCTGCAGCTCAACATCAATATGACAAAGGAGATGGTGATGGACTTTAGGAAGACTGAGCTTGCACTGCTCTCAGTTACTATTGATGGTGAAGACGTTGATGTGGTGAGGACCTACAAGTAGCTGGGGGTGCACCTGGTCGACAGGCTTGAGTGGAGCACCAACACAGAGGCTGTGTACAAGAAGGGCCAGAGTCACCTCTACTTCCTGAGGAGACTGAGGTCCTTTGTCATATGCAGGCCTCTCCCTCACATATTCCACAAAGCTGATCTTCTATGTGGTGGTGTGCTGGGGCAATGGCATCAACATGGGTGATGCCAAGAGGCTCAATAAACTGATTAGAAAGGCTGGCTCTGTTATAGGAGTCAAACCGGACACACTGGAGGCTGTGGTAGAACAAAGGACCTTACAGAAAATCCTGGCAATTCTGGGCGATGTTCCTCACCCTCTGCATGCCACCTTGGCTGAACAGAGGAGCACTTTTAGTAGTCGACGTGTTGCTGCTAAGAATGCTGTATGAGGGCATAGACTCTATAATGAGTCAACCTATACCTGGGGAAGTGATGACCCCTCCTGTTAGACTATTTGAGGAAACTTATATCTTATCCTTTCTCACTTCTCTTTTAATATTTGTATATTTGTATATCTGCACTTGTAATGCTACTGTGACTCTGTAATTTCATTTGGGGTCAGTCCATCTACCCACTTTACTCAATAAAGGGTTGGGACACCCTGTGCTGGCAAGCAGCTCAGTGTCAACGCAGTTTCTTATTATTCCTTCTGCTGCACTAACTGTGTTAATGATGGCAACAGAGCTTTGCTTTCTTCCAAGGTGAAAGAGAAGGAAAGCTGATTATCATCAACATACAAGGGACTGCAAATGCTGGAATCAGGAGCAAAAAAACAGTCTGCTGGGGGAACTCAGCAGGTCGAGCAGCATCCATGAGGGGAAAGTCTCAGTGTTGCAGGAGGAATTAGGTCTTGATGCAAAGGTTTTAACCGGAGTCCTCCAGCAGATTTTGAGTTTATCCATATTTAATCTTAATAGAGAAGGTGGGGGTGTGAAATGGAATTGAACTCAACTGCCAACATCATTGAACCTTTATTGTAAATTCAACCTTTGGAGCTAGATTGATACTTTTGATCTGTGTGTTTGTAGTGGGAACTTTAGGTGCAAACCTATCAAACCTGAAACTGCCAGTGTGGTGGGGTTGCGTGTGATCTCTGCTGCTGGTAAACAGCCAATCTGCCACTGTCTTATTCCACAGGCACGGACATTGAGTTTGCATGTTTACACGGGCGTAAACACCCAACAGCAAGCAGAAGGGATCTTGACACAGGGCCTTGATATGGAACCTCGACACGGAGCCTTGACTCAGAGAGACGGAGTCTCATAGGTAACCCTTGAAACTGGAACTAAACTTAGAACAAACAGTTCTAAGCGGTCAGAAAATGTAGTTATCTCACAGGAAGAAGACCAACAAACTGTCGACTAGTGGTTGTGATGCTGGGGTTCTTATATTATAGTTCTAGATGGAAACCAGGTGTGCTGTCATCAAAGCGAATTAGAAGTAATTGGGAAATAAACAGTTGGAACCGTGGCATAATCAACGGAAATTTGGAGCAAGATAGGGAATCAATGATTGGGAGCATGACAGTAACCTCTCCCCCACCCCCATTCAATGAGAGCCTCCTGGCAATCCACCAGGCTTGTCCAGATTGTCCCAATGGAAATCACGGATGAGGGAAGGGTCCAAGATGAAGGAGCGGGAAATCCAGGAATGTTCCTCCAGGCCATATCCCTCCCAACTGACCAGGTACTGGAGACCCCTGCCTCAGTGGCGCACATCCAGAAATCACCGGACGGATTACACTGGGTGGTCGTCAATGACCCGGACGGGTGGATGGGGTTCAGCAGGAGGGCACAAAGGGCTGACAGATACCGGCTTCAATTGGGAAACCTGGAATGTAGGATGGATGTGCATAGACTTGGGCAGCTTGTGTCGGACCGCCGAGGGGTTTGATAATACCCTCAATCGCGAAAGGTCCCAGGAAACGGGGGATGAGTTTCTTGGCTTCATTCTTGAGGGGGATATCTTTAGAAGAGAGCCAAACCTTCTGTCCAGGCCGATAATCAGGTGCAGGAATCCGATAGCGATCGGCAATCTTCTGGTTGCGGTCAGCCGAACGGAGCAGGGCAGCACGTGTGTTTTTCCAGATCTTGCGGCACCGGCGGAGATGGGCCTGAACAGAAGGCACAGTAATGTCGTCTTCATGAGTGGAGAACAGAGGGGGTTGGTAACCGAGGGAGCATTCAAAGGGAGATGTTCTGGTGGCGGTGTTGACCAGGGAGTTGTGAGCGTACTCTACCCAAGTGAGATGGGCGCTCCAGGATGACGGGTTGTTGGCGGTTATGCAGCACAGTGCTGCTTCCAAATCCCGGTTAGCCCGTTCTGTTTGATAGTTAGTCTGTGGATGAAAGCCGGACAACAGATTTACTGAGGCTCCAAGGGCTTGACAAAAAGATCTCCAGACTTGAGAGACGAATTGGGGGCCCCGGTCAGAAATAATGTCCGAGGGAATTCTGTGAAGGCGGAAGATGTGATGAACGAGAAGGTCGGCAGTTTCACGAGCTGTAGGGCGTTTGGGAAGGGCTACGAAGTGCACAGCTTTGGAGAAGCGGTCCACCACGGTGAGGACGGCAGTGTTCCCATGGGAAGGGGGTGGTCCCCTAACAAAATCCAGAGCAATGTGAGACCAAGGGTGGCTAGGAACAGGTAGGGGACGAAGCAATCCAGCAGGTGGTCAGTGGGAGGCTTTTCCATGGGCACAAATAGAACAGGCAGAGACAAAGGAACTAGTGTCAGCATCCATGGAGGGTCACCAGAAATGTCTCTTCAGGAAGGACAGAGTCCGATCGATCCCGGGATGGCAGGCGAAACGAGACCTGTGCCCCCACTGGAGAACCTGAGATCAATCGGAGTCAGGCACAAAGAGGCGATTGGAGGGTCTGTTGCCTGGGTCAGGTTGTCCATTGAGCCTCTCTAACTATTGCCTCGATCTCCCACGTGAGGGCAGCCACTACACAGGACGGTCTCAGGGTTGGGAAGGCCCTCCTGAGAAATGTATTGACAGGAGAGAGCATTGGGCTTCCTGTTCTTGGACCCCGGATGATAGGTGAGCGTAACTCTGAAACGGCCAAAAAAAATACCCAATGGGCTTGGTGGGAATTCAGGCGTTTGGCGGTTTGAATATGTGCGAGGTTCTTGTGATCGGGCCAGATGATAAACATGTTCCGCTCCCTCCAGCCAGTGCCTCCACTCCTCCAAAGCAAGTTTGACCACCAGTAACTCCCGGTTTCCTACGTTGTAATTTTGTTCTGTAGCAAACAGCCAGTAAGAAAAGAAGGCAGAGGGATGAAGTTTTTAGTCAGGGCCTGAAAGTTGGGAGAGAACTGTTCCCACCCCGGAGTCGGAGGCATCGACCTCCACAATTAATTGACAAGAGGGGTCTGGTTGGACCAGGATGGGAGCGGAAGTGAAACGCCTCTTCAGCTCCGAGAAGGCAGTGTCTGCTTCGGGGTCCCAGTGAAAAGGGGTCTTTGGAGAGGTGAGTCAAGTAAGAGATGCTGCCACCTAGCTATAATCCCTGATGAAACGATGATAAAAGTTTGCAAACCGCAGAAATCGCTGGAGTTGCTTGAGTGTCGTAAGTGTAGGCCACTCCGCCACCGCCCGGATATTTTTGGGATCTGCCCTCACTTTCCCGCTCTCAATTATGTATCCTAAGAAACTGACAGAAGGAACGTGAAATTCACACTTACCAGCTTTTACGAACAGTTTGTTCTTCCAAAGCCTCTGGTGGGTGTGTTCCTGAAGACTGCTGGAGAAGATTAAAACGTTATCCAAATAGACAAAAATGAAACGGTTAATAAAATCTCTAAGGACATCGTTTATCAGAGTTTGGAAAACTGCGAGGGTATTGGCAAGGCCGAATGGCATGACCAGGTATTCGAAGTGACCAAGAGGGGTGTTGAATGTTGTTTTCCACTCATCTTCCCTTATCCTGTCCAGATGATAGGCACCTCATAGGTCCAACTTGGAGAAGATGGTGGCTCCGTGAAGTGGTTTGAAAGCAGAGTTGTGTAGGGGTAGTGGACATTTGTTCTTTACGGTTTTGTTATTTAGGACTCGGTAGTCAATTCAGGGGTGCAGTGAGCTGTCCTTCTTCCCCACAAAGAAGAAACATAGAAACATAGAAAATAGGTGCAGGAGTAGGCCATTCGGCCCTTCGAGCCTGCACCGCCATTCAGTATGATCACGGCTGATCATCCAAATCAGAACCCTGTACCTGCTTTCTCTCCAAACCCCCTGATCCCTTTAGCCACAAGGGCCATATCTAACTCCCTCTTAAATATAGCCAATGAACCGGCCTCAACTGTTTCCTGTGGCAGAGAATTCCACAGATTCACCACTCTCTGTGTGAAGAAGTTTTTCCTCATCTCGGTCCTAAAAGGCTTCCCCTTTATCCTTAAACTGTGACCCCTCGTACTGGACTTCCCCAACATCGGAAACAATCTTCCTGCATCTAGCCTGTCCAATCCCTTTAGAATTTTATACGTTTCAATAAGATCCCCCCTCAATCTTCTAAATTCCAGTGAGTATAAGCCTAGTTGATCCAGTCTTTCTTCATATGAAAGTCCTGCCATCCCAGGAATCAATCTGGTGAACCTTCTCTGTACTCCCTCTATGGCAAGAATATCTTTCCTCAGGTTAGGGGACCAAAACTGCACACAATACTCTAGGTGTGGTCTCACCACACAACTGCAACTGCAGTAGAACCTCCCTGCTCCTGTACTCGAATCCTTTTGCTATGAATGCCAACAGACCATTTGCCTTTTTCACCGTCTGCTGTACCTGCATGCCCACCTTCAACGACTGGTGTTCAATGACACTCAGGTCTCGTTGCATCTCCCCTTTTCCTAATCGGCCACCGTTCAGATAATAATCCGTTTTCCTGTTCTTGCAACCAAAGTGGATAACCTCACATTAAATCCACATTAAACCTGTGCCAGCAGGGGAGGATGAGGGTCGGATAATGCCCGCCGCAAGAGATTCATTTAAGTAAGCCTCCATTGCTTCCCTTTCTGGCCGGGACAAGTTAGGTAGTCGACTGGTGGGTAGAGAAGATCCAGGAAGAACATTGATAGCACAATCATAAGGGCGGAGTGGAGGCAGGGATAGAGCCCATTGTTTGCTGAACAACTCCCCAGATTGTGGTACTCTGCTGGAACCTTGGATAAGTCGAGGGTTTCAGCGGCCGATGAGGTCGCGGTGATTTTCACAAGGGAAGGGGCTGATTGAAGACAAGTGGGGTGACAGAACGGACTCCTGCTGGCTATCTTCCCAGTGGACCAATCAATGTGGGGATTATGGCAGCTTAACCAGGGGTATCCAAGGACAATAGGAGCTTGTGGAGAGGAAATCAGGTTAAATTGTACCTGTTCCTGATGGTTCCCAGAGAGAATAAGAGACAGGGGTGGTATGCAGTGAGTGACTCGGACCAGAAGTCTACCGTCCAGTGCCTGTGCTTCCAGAGGGGTACTCAATGGATCCCAAGGAATTCCAGCCCGGGAAGCTATGTCTTTATCTAACAGATTTCCCTCGGTGCCGGAGTCCTCTAGAGCTGACAGAGGCAGGGACTGTTGGTTGTAATTTAACACAGCTTGGATCTGCATCTGGGTTTGGGGGAACAGAAGGGAATGTTGTCTGGCTCACCAGGGTCCCCTTTTCTACTGTTTAGCCCTCCCTTTAGGCCAAAGGGAACAGGTTGCACGGAAGTGGCCGGACTGACCGCAATAGAGTCATTCCCCCGATCTCAATCTCTGGAGCCGCTCTGTGGGAGAAAGACAGTTCTGTCCCAGCTGCATGGGTTCCTCTCCCGGGGTGGTGGAAACTGCCGGGCTGAGAGCTATTCCAGGAACAGGAGGAGAAGAGAGGATTGTACTAGTGGGAGATGGTACAGGGTGCTGTGGAGTAGCTAAAGTGGGTGGACGACCAGTTCTCTCCCTATAGCGTTCTCGAAGACGGTTGTCCAGCCTGGTGGCTAGGGAGATCAATGAATCCAGGCTGTCAGTGTCATCCCTTGCCGCCAACTCATCCTTCGCCACGTCACTGAGGCCTTTCTGGAATACCCCTTGGAGTGCCCAGAGAAAACAACCCAAGTTTATCCAGCCTCTCGTGATAGCACATGCTCTCTAGACCAGACAGCATCCTGGTGAACCTCTCCTACACCCTCTGCATAGCCTCGATATCCTTCCTATAGCGGGCTGACCAGAACTGTAGGCAATACTCCAGATGTGGCCTCATTACCTCCTGACTTCCGAACTCAAATCAGGAGTCGTGTATAGTGCGTCTTGGATAAGGAAGGATATCAATGAACTAGTTGTGCTGATACAACAATCTCCCAGTCACCATCCTTGATGCCAGACTCTGCCTCCTTCGTTTGAACCCAATAGCTACCAGGCTGGAAAGCAAAGCCACCCCTCTGAATCAAAACTACAGCACTGTGGCCATTCAAAAGTAGAGCAGCAGGCCATAAAACCCGGTGAGGGGTTAAGGGATGAAAGGGCTGATGATTGAACAATTCATCAGATCCCACTTTCCATCCTTTATCCCTTTCTCCAGGCTCCTCATCGCTGAAGGAGAGATCAGGCATCAAACCCTGATATTGCTTCCTTCCCCTGCCTTGTCTGTCTTGGCAAGCCAGTTCCCAAAAGTAAATTTTGTTCCCTGTAAAAATCCTACTTCAGCAAAACTATTTTTTTCTTAGTCTTGTTGACATAAAATGAATGGCTGTCACATACACATGAACTGTTGGCAACAATTTTTTCTGGTGAATCAAACACAGAGAGGCATATTGACTTCAAAAACCTACTGGAAGTGTTATATCGGAAATTGATGCAATCTGGTGAAAACTGGCAGGCTCACGTTGACTGACTATACCAGAAACAAGTTACCTCGTCACCGAGTGACGGTACGATTCCGTCATTACCCCCTCACCGAGTGACGGTACGATTCCGTCACTACCTCCTCACCGAGTGACGGTACGATTCCATCACTACCTCCTCACCGGGTGACGGTACGATTCCGTCACTACCTCCTCACCGGGTGACGGTACGATTCCGTCATCACCTCCTCACCGAGTGACGGTACGATTCCGTCATCACCTCCTCACCGAGTGACGGTACGATTCCCTCATCACCTCCTCACCGAGTGACGGTACGATTCCGTCACTACCTCCTCACCGAGTGACGGTACGATTCCGTCACTACCTCCTCACCGAGTGACGGTACGATTCCGTCACTACCTCCTCACCGAGTGACGGTACGATTCCGTCACTACCTCCTCACCGAGTGACGGTACGATTCCGTCACTACCTCCTCACCGAGTGTCGGTACGATTCCGTCATTACCTCCTCACCGAGTGACGGTACGATTCCGTCACTACCTCCTCACCGAGTGACGGTACGATTCCGTCATCACCTCCTCACCGAGTGACGGTACGATTCCGTCACTACCTCCTCACCGAGTGACGGTACGATTCCGTCATTACCTCCTCACCGAGTGACGGTACGATTCCGTCATTACCTCCTCACCGAGTGTCGGTACGATTCCGTCATTACCTCCTCACCGAGTGTCGGTACGATTCCGTCACTACCTCCTCACCGAGTGACGGTACAATTCCGTCATCACCTCCTCACCGAGTGTCGGTACGATTCCGTCACTACCTCCTCACCGAGTGACGGTACGATTCCGTCATTACCTCCTCACCGAGTGACGGTACGATTTCGTCATCACCTCCTCACCGAGTGACGGTACGATTCCATCACTACCTCCTCACCGAGTGACGGTACGATTCCATCATTACCTCGTCACCGAGTGATGGTACGATTCCGTCATTACCTCCTCACCGAGTGACGGTACGATTCCGTCATTACCTCCTCACCGAGTGACGGTACGATTTCGTCATCACCTCCTCACCGAGTGACGGTACGATTCCATCACTACCTCCTCACCGAGTGACGGTACGATTCCGTCACTACCTCCTCACCGAGTGACGGTACGATTCCGTCACTACCTCCTCACCGGGTGACGGTACGATTCCGTCATTACCTCCTCACCGAGTGACGGTACGATTCCGTCACTACCTCCTCACCGAGTGACGGTACGATTCCATCATTACCTCGTCACCGAGTGACGGTACGATTTCGTCATCACCTCCTCACCGAGTGACGGTACGATTCCGTCATTACCTCCTCACCGAGTGACGGTACGATTTCGTCATCACCTCCTCACCGAGTGACGGTACGATTCCATCACTACCTCCTCACCGAGTGACGGTACGATTCCATCATTACCTCGTCACCGAGTGACGGTACGATTTCGTCATCACCTCCTCACCGAGTGACGGTACGATTCCGTCATTACCTCCTCACCGAGTGACGGTACGATTCCATCATTACCTCGTCACCAAGTGATGGTACGATTCCGTCATTACCTCCTCACCGAGTGACGGTACGATTCCGTCACTACCTCCTCACCGAGTGACGGTACGATTCCGTCATTACCTCCTCACCGAGTGACGGTACGATTTCGTCATCACCTCCTCACCGAGTGACGGTACGATTCCATCACTACCTCCTCACCGAGTGACGGTACGATTCCATCACTACCTCCTCACCGAGTGACGGTACGATTCCGTCACTACCTCCTCACCGGGTGACGGTACGATTCCGTCACTACCTCCTCACCGAGTGACGGTACGATTCCGTCACTACCTCCTCACCGAGTGTCGGTACGATTCCATCATTACCTCCTTACCGAGTGTCGGTACGATTCCGTCACTACCTCCTCACCGAGTGACGGTATGATTCCGTCATTACCTCCTCACCGAGTGACGGTACGATTCCATCACTACCTCCTCACCGAGTGACGGTACGATTCCGTCATTACCTCCTCACCGAGTGACGGTACGATTTCGTCATCACCTCCTCACCGAGTGACGGTACGATTCCATCACTACCTCCTCACCGAGTGACGGTACGATTCCATCATTACCTCGTCACCGAGTGATGGTATAGTAGAACACAAGTAATAGGTGGAGATGGCTGTTCAACCCTTTTCTCCATTGTTCATTCAGGTCATGGCTGGACAATGTTTCCAAGGGCAACATCCTCCAGACGGTTCATGAAACTATCTCTTTCACTTCTTTTACATCATCTTTTTCTTCCACACGTGGTTCTGCTGCTGTTGGAGCCTGTAATCTACATTTTGGCAGTGTGTCTTCGGGCCTATTGACCGACCTGGCACATTGCTGCCTCGAAGGGGCTTCAAGTGACCTCAAAGCCAAGCACCAAGAAAGATTATGAATTCCAGAGAGTCACGAGCATTTGAAGGAAATATTCCTCATCTCAGTCTTAAGCAGCTGACCCCACATTCACCCAGTACTGTGTTATGATTAGCCTTCAGTCTGATGAGCTCATCAACTTTATTGTGACTACTCCCAAAAAAAATTGCACGCAATATCAGCTCCAGAACCAATTTTATGGAACAGCTTGTGGCCACCAAGTATGTATAAAGAAATCCGGAGTAGAACCCATCCTTGCTGCTGTCTTTCAGATTGCAGAGAGGATTATGGAAACTCAAGCAGGGGGAGTTCAGATGATTACTGTGCTGAATGACCTGCGGCAAAACATGAAAACTGAGCAGGAAGCATATACTGACGATACTCTGTACCTGGAATATACTTGAACAGATCAGATCGCCCTGTTATAGGGTAAATGTGGTTAAACTGGAAATAGCGCAGAGGAGATTTACAGGGTGCCGTAGTAGCGTAGCGATTAGCATGACGCTGTTACAGCTCGGGGGAGGTCAGCGTTCGGAGTTCCATTCCCACTGCATCGTCCGTCCTCCGCACAGAATGCCTGGGTTTCCTCCGGTTACCTCCCGCAGTCCAAAGACATACCGGGTAGTAGGTTAATCAGTCACCGTGAGTTGCCCCGAGGTTAGTTTAGGGTTAAATCAGGGATTGTCGGGCAGTGCGGATCGAAGGGCCGGAAAGGCCTGTTTCCGTGTTGTATCTCAAAATAAAAATAAAATAGTGACCCTTGATAAAAGGGTGTGATGAGGGGAGTGATAAACCGGCCGTGCCGGGGTGGCACGTTTGGCCAACTATCTTTGGCACCTCTTCTGTCTGTTTATGTTCACATTCCCTTCAGTTCATTCTAATAAGAACCTGCTGTAGAGCAGTTGTAAATAACCTGAAGGTGCATCCACAGCCTTGGCCAATGAAGTCACAGTGTGTCGTTGGCTTAACAGTGTTTATTTAATAAAGAAAAATGCCTGGGTGAATGAGAGGGTTTTGCCCAATGCAGTCATTTTCTATATTTAGAGTATTATGTTCAGCTGTAACAACAAACCACGAAGGAAGGGGAGGCTCACACAAAGAGCAGACACCCTAAAAATACCCTCCAGGTTTAAATGGGGCGATTCATCAACAATATGAGTAATGTTTCCGTGTTAAGTTATGGCCTCAGAAGTAAAAGCTTCTCTCATTTTGAGCAAACTGTTAGTGGTTTATGCTGCAGACCAGCCCCACACTCCACGGTTCCTCAGAACCAGAAGTCTTCACAAAAGCTTCTGCCTCACTCGGGCCACATCACAAGGACATTTTGAACTTCGCAGAATGGAAGCCGAGGAAGTTTCACTACAGAATGGAAACTGGGGAATATTGAGTTGATAAAATGAGAACAGCAAAGAGATTCTCTTCCAGTCCCTGGGCTTTGCTCATCAGGGCTAGGCTTGGGCCTACTCACAGCCATGGCCTGTGATCGCAAACTTGTCCACTTTAGGCAAGACACTGGCAGAGTGAAATGAGTGAGTAGTAACTCCAGCATCCCCCCCCCCCACACACACACACACACACACACACACACACACATACACACACTCACACACACCCACACACACTCACACACTCACACACACACCCACACTCACACACACACACACACTCACTCACACACACACACACCCACACACACAAACACACACACACACACACACTCACTCACACACACACACACACCCACACTCTCTCTCTCTCTCTCTCTCTCTCTCTCTCTCTCTCTCTCTCTCTCTCTCTCTCTCTCTCTCTCTCTCTCTCTCTCTCTCTCTCTCTCTCTCTCTCTCTCTCAGACTCCCTTGTCCATTCATCCCTCCTCACTGATCTCCCTCCTGGCACTTGCCCCTGACAAATGCTGTACCTGCCCGTTCACCTCCTCCCTCACCACCACTCAGAGCCCCAAACAATCCTTCCAACACTTCACTTGCCAGTCTGTCGGAGTCATCTGTTGAATCCAGTGCTCCTGCTGCAGCCTCCTCCACATCGGAGAGAACCGACTTAGATTGTGGAGGCATCATTCCATCCACTACAGGCACGATGGCCAACCATCTTAATTCCACTCCTCATTCCCATTCGGAGACATTGATCCATGGTCTCCTCCACAGCCGCTTGCAGTTTCCGTCCAGGTAGAACCTTGATAAATTCCCTCTTTTCCCTTCTCTCTCCTCACTTGCCTGTCGCCTCCCCCAGCACTCCTCCTTCTCCCTTTCTCCCCCCGCCTATCAGAGTTCTTCTTATTTACCCTTTTACCCATCACTTCCCCCGCTCCTTACTTCATCACACCTGCACCCCCCTCATCTGGCTTCACCTACCTCCTCCCAGCTTATACTCCTACCCTTCCCCACCTCTCACTCTCCTTTCCAGCACCGATGAAGGGCCTCAGCCCAAAGCATCCCCATTTATTCCTCTCCTGGCCTGCTGAGTTCCTCCATCATTTTGTGTGTGTGACTCGGATTTTCTGCATCTGCAGAATCCCTTGAGTTTGAGTATTAGGATGGGTTCTGACATTTTGTGTTTCCTGGATACAAAAGCAGCAATGGTACGAAACAGATGCCATATGACCAAAGATGCAGCGAGGCGTCATGCCACAGTCATACCCTGGTACCCAGGTGAAGTGTGCCAGCACCCAGAGAGAGCACAGCCCACACCCGCCTCATGAACGGTCAGCAAAGAGTAAGCTAGCAATGCGATTGTGAGATCCTAGTACACACGCGCATACAGACACACTCACACAAACATATACACACAGACGCACACACACAAACACAGATACACACACACACTAGCACACTCACACACAAACACACCTGTGCACACCCACACACACACACACTCACCTCCATAAGTACCAGAGCTCAGCGTCTCAGCCTCACACTCACCCTTCCCCTCGGTCATAGCATCTGCCCGCATGTAGCCTGTGATCGGCGCAGCAAGGACAAATGGTGCATTGAGAGGAGTAAAGACATCGAGCTGCAATTGCACAGGTCTCTGGTGAGTCAACAGCTGGAGTATTATATATGGTTTTGGTCTCCTTAGCCAGCAAAGGATGTAATTGACACAGGGAGTCACCAACATCAAGGACATCTACCAGAAGCAATGTCTCAGGAAGAGAACACCCACCATCCAGCACCCCCTCCAGGCAGCCCACCCTTTACTCGTTGCCCTCCAGGCAGCCCACCCTTTACTCATTGCCCTCCAGGCAGTTGCCCTTTACTCGTTGCCCCCCAGGCAGCCCACCCTTTACTCGTTGCCCTCCAGGCAGCCCACCCTTTACTCGTTGCCCTCCAGGCAGTCGCCCTTTCCTCGTTGCCCTCCAGGCAGCCCACCCTTTACTCGTTGCCCTCCAGGCAGCCCACCCTTTACTTGTTGCCCTCCAGGCAGTCGCCCTTTCCTCGTTGCACTCCAGGCAGCCCACCCTTTACTCGTTGCCCTCCAGGCAGCCCACCCTTTCCTCGTTGCCCTCCAGGCAGCCCACCCTTTACTCGTTGCCCTCCAGGCAGCCCACCCTTTTCTCGTTGCCCCCCAGGCAGACCATCCTTTACTCGTTGCCCTCCAGGCAGTCGCCCTTTCCTCGTTGCCCTCCAGGCAGCCCACCCTTTACTCGTTGCCCTCCAGGCAGCCCACCCTTTCCTCGTTGCCCCCCAGGCAGTCGCCCTTTACTCGTTGCTCTCCAGGCAGTCGCCCTTTACTAGTTGCCCTCCAGGCAGTCGCCCTTTACTCGTTGCCCTCCAGGCAGTCACCCTTTATTCGTTGCCCTCCAGGCAGCCCGCCCTTTCCTCGTTGCCCTCCAGGCAGTCAACCTTTACTAGTTGCCCTCCAAGCAGCCCACCCTTTACTAGTTGCCCTCCAGGCAGTTGCCCTTTACTCGTTGCCCTCCAGGCAGCCCACCCTTTACTCGTTGCCCTCCAGGCAGCCCACCCTTTACTCGTTGCCCTCCAGGCAGCCCACCCTTTACTCGTTGCCCTCCAGGCAGCCCACCCTTTACTCGTTGCCCTCCAGGCAGTCGACCTTTACTCGTTGCCCTCCAGGCAGTCACCCTTTACTTGTTGCCCTCCAGGCAGTCACCCTTTACTCGCTGCCCTCCAGGCAGTCGCCCTTTACTAGTTGCCCTCCAGGCAGTCGCCCTTTACGCGTTGCCCTCCAGGCAGTCGCCCTTTACTAGTTGCCCTCCAGACAGCCCACCCTTTACTCGTTGCCCTCCAGGCAGTCACCCTTTACTTGTTGCCCTCCAGGCAGTCACCCTTTACTCGCTGCCCTCCAGGCAGTCGCCCTTTACTAGTTGCCCTCCAGGCAGTCACCCATTACTAGTTGCCCTCCAGGCAGTCGCCCTTTACTCGCTGCCCTCCAGGCAGTCACCCTTTACTAGTTGCCCTCCAGGCAGTCGCCCTTTACTAGTTGCCCTCCAGGCAGTCGCCCTTTATTCGTTGCCCTCCAGGCAGTCGCCCTTTATTCGTTGCCCTCCAGGCAGTCGCCCTTTACTAGTTGCCCTCCAGGCAGTCGCCCTTTACTCGCTGCCCTCCAGGCAGTCGCCCTTTACTAGTTGCCCTCCAGGCAGTCGCCCTTTACTCGTTGCCCTCCAGGCAGTTGCCCTTTACTCGTTGCCCTCCAGGCAGTCACCCTTTATTCGTTGTCCTCCAGACAGTCGCCCTTTCCTCGTTGCCCTCCAGACAGCCCACCCTTTACTCGTTGCCCTCCAGGCAGCCCACCCTTTACTTGTTGCCCTCCAGGCAGTCACCCTTTACTCGCTGCCCTCCAGGCAGTCGCCCTTTACTAGTTGCCCTCCAGGCAGCCCACCCTTTACTAGTTGCCCTCCAGGCAGTCGCCCTTTACTCGTTGCCCTTCAGGCAGCCCACCCTTTATTAGTTGCCCTCCAGGCAGTTGCCCTTTACTCGTTGCCCTTCAGGCAGCCCACCCTTTACTAGTTGCCCCCCAGGCAGTCGCCCTTTACTCGTTGCCCTCCAGGCAGTCGCCCTTTACTCATTGCCCTCCAGGCAGCCCATCCTTTACTCGTTGCCCTCCAGGCAGCCCACCCTTTACTAGTTGCCCTCCAGGCAGTCGCCCTTTACTCGTTGCCCTCCAGGCAGTTGCCCTTTACTCGTTGCCCTCCAGGCAGTCACCCTTTATTCGTTGCCCTCCAGACAGTCGCCCTTTCCTCGTTGCCCTCCAGACAGTCGCCCTTTCCTCGTTGCCCTCCAGACAGCCCACCCTTTACTCGTTGCCCTCCAGGCAGCCCACCCTTTACTCGTTGCCCCCCAGGCAGTCGCCCTTTACGCGTTGCCCTCCAGGCAGTCACCCTTTACTTGTTGCCCTCCAGGCAGTCACCCTTTACTCGCTGCCCTCCAGGCAGTCGCCCTTTGCTAGTTGCCCTCCAGGCAGTCGCCCTTTACTCGTTGCCCTCCAGGCAGTCGCCCTTTACTAGTTGCCCTCCAGACAGCCCACTCTTTAATCGTTGCCCTCCAGGCAGCCCACCCTTTACTCGTTGCCCCCCAGGCAGTCGCCCTTTACGCGTTGCCCTTCAGGCAGTCACCCTTTACTCGTTGCCCTCCAGGCAGTCGCCCTTTACTAGTTGCCCTCCAGGCAGTCGCCCTTTACTCGTTGCCCTCCAGGCAGTCACCCTTTACTCGCTGCCCTCCAGGCAGTCGCCCTTTATTCGTTGCCCTCCAGGCAGTCGCCCTTTATTCGTTGCCCTTCAGGCAGCCCACCCTTTACTAGTTGCCCTCCAGGCAGTTGCCCTTTACTCGTTGCCCTTCAGGCAGCCCACCCTTTACTAGTTGCCCTCCAGGCAGTTGCCCTTTACTAGTTGCCCTCCAGGCAGTCGCCCTTTACTCGTTGCCCTTCAGGCAGCCCACCCTTTACTAGTTGCCCTCCAGGCAGTTGCCCTTTACTCGTTGCCCTTCAGGCAGCCCACCCTTTATTAGTTGCCCCCCAGGCAGTCGCCCTTTACTCGTTGCCCTCCAGGCAGTCGCCCTTTACTCGTTGCCCTCCAGGCAGCCCATCCTTTACTCGTTGCCCTCCAGGCAGCCCACCCTTTACTAGTTGCCCTCCAGACAGTCGCCCTTTCCTCGTTGCCCTCCTGACAGTCGCCCTTTCCTCGTTGCCCTCCAGACAGCCCACCCTTTACTCGTTGCCCTCCAGGCAGCCCACCCTTTACTCGTTGCCCCCCAGGCAGTCGCCCTTTACTAGTTGCCCTCCAGGCAGTCGCCCTTTACTCATTGCCCTTCAGGCAGCCCACCCTTTACTAGTTGCCCTCCAGGCAGTTGCCCTTTACTAGTTGCCCTCCAGGCAGTCGCCCTTTACTCGTTGCCCTTCAGGCAGCCCACCCTTTACTAGTTGCCCTCCAGGCAGTCGCACTTTACTCGTTGCCCTCCAGGCAGCCCATCCTTTACTCGTTGCCCTCCAGGCAGCCTACCCTTTACTAGTTGCCCTCCAGGCAGTCGCCCTTTACTAGTTGCCCTCCAGGCAGTCGCCCTTTACTAGTTACCCTCCAGGCAGTCGCCCTTTACTCGCTGCCCTCCAGGCAGTCGCCCTTTACTAGTTGCCCTCCAGGCAGTCGCCCTTTACTCGTTGCCCTCCAGGCAGTCGCCCTTTACTAGTTGCCCTCCAGACAGCCCACTCTTTACTCGTTGCCCTCCAGGCAGCCCACCCTTTACTCGTTGCCCCCCAGGCAGTCGCCCTTTACGCGTTGCCCTCCAGGCAGTCACCCTTTACTAGTTGCCCTCCAGGCAGTCACCCTTTACTAGTTGCCCTCCAGGCAGTCACCCTTTACTCGCTGCCCTCCAGGAGGTCACCCTTTACTAGTTGCCCTCCAGGCAGTCGCCCTTTACTAGTTGCCCTCCAGGCAGTCGCCCTTTCCTCGTTGCCCTCCAGGCAGTCGCCCTTTATTCGTTGCCCTCCAGGCAGTCGCCCTTTACAAGTTGCCCTCCAGGCAGTCGCCCTTTACTCGCTGCCCTCCAGGCAGTCACCCTTTACTAGTTGCCCTCCAGGCAGTTGCCCTTTACTCATTGCCCTCCAGGCAGCCCACTCTTTACTAGTTGCCCTCCAGGCAGTCGCCCTTTATTCGTTGCCCTCCAGGCAGTCGCCCTTTACTAGTTGCCCTCCAGGCAGTTGCCCTTTATTCATTGCCCACCAGGCAGCCCACCCTTTACTAGTTGCCCTCCAGGCAGTCGCCCTTTACTAGTTGCCCTCCAGGCAGCCCACTCTTTACTAGTTGCCCTCCAGGCAGTCGCCCTTTACTCGTTGCCCTTCAGGCAGCCCACCCTTTACTAGTTGCCCTCCAGGCAGTGGCCCTTTACTAGTTGCCCTCCAGGCAGCCCACCCTTTACTAGTTGCCCTCCAGGCAGTCGCCCTTTACTCGTTGCCCTTCAGGCAGCCCACCCTTTACTAGTTCCCTCCAGGCAGTGGCCCTTTACTAGTTGCCCTCCAGGCAGCCCACCCTTTACTAGTTGCCCTCCAGGCAGTCGCCCTTTACTCGTTGCCCTTCAGGCAGCCCACCCTTTACTAGTTGCCCTCCAGGCAGTTGCCCTTTACTCGTTGCCCTCCAGGCAGTCGCCCTTTACTCGTTGCCCTTCAGGCAGCCCACCCTTTACTAGTTGCCCTCCAGGCAGTTGCCCTTTACTCGTTGCCCTTCAGGCAGCCCACCCTTTACTAGTTGCCCTCCAGGCAGTCGCCCTTTACTCGTTGCCCTCCAGGCAGTCACCCTTTACTCGCTGCCCTCCAGGCAGTCGCCCTTTATTCGTTGCCCTCCAGGCAGTCGCCCTTTATTCGTTGCCCTTCAGGCAGCCCACCCTTTACTAGTTGCCCTCCAGGCAGTTGCCCTTTACTCGTTGCCCTTCAGGCAGCCCACCCTTTACTAGTTGCCCTCCAGGCAGTTGCCCTTTACTAGTTGCCCTCCAGGCAGTCGCCCTTTACTCGTTGCCCTTCAGGCAGCCCACCCTTTACTAGTTGCCCTCCAGGCAGTTGCCCTTTACTCGTTGCCCTTCAGGCAGCCCACCCTTTATTAGTTGCCCCCCAGGCAGTCACCCTTTACTCGTTGCCCTCCAGGCAGTCGCCCTTTACTCGTTGCCCTCCAGGCAGCCCATCCTTTACTCGTTGCCCTCCAGGCAGCCCACCCTTTACTAGTTGCCCTCCAGGCAGTCGCCCTTTACTCGTTGCCCTTCAGGCAGCCCACCCTTTACTAGTTCCCTCCAGGCAGTGGCCCTTTACTAGTTGCCCTCCAGGCAGCCCACCCTTTACTAGTTGCCCTCCAGGCAGTCGCCCTTTACTCGTTGCCCTTCAGGCAGCCCACCCTTTACTAGTTGCCCTCCAGGCAGTTGCCCTTTACTCGTTGCCCTCCAGGCAGTCGCCCTTTACTCGTTGCCCTTCAGGCAGCCCACCCTTTACTAGTTGCCCTCCAGGCAGTTGCCCTTTACTCGTTGCCCTTCAGGCAGCCCACCCTTTACTAGTTGCCCTCCAGGCAGTCGCCCTTTACTCGTTGCCCTCCAGGCAGTCACCCTTTACTCGCTGCCCTCCAGGCAGTCGCCCTTTATTCGTTGCCCTCCAGGCAGTCGCCCTTTATTTGTTGCCCTCCAGGCAGTCGCCCTTTACTAGTTGCCCTCCAGGCAGTCGCCCTTTATTCATTGCCCACCAGGCAGCCCACCCTTTACTAGTTGCCCTCCAGGCAGTCGCCCTTTACTCGTTGCCCTTCAGGCAGCCCACGCTTTACTAGTTGCCCTCCAGGCAGCCCACTCTTTACTAGTTGCCCTCCAGGCAGTCGCCCTTTACTCGTTGCCCTTCAGGCAGCCCACCCTTTACTAGTTGCCCTCCAGGCAGTGGCCCTTTACTAGTTGCCCTCCAGGCAGCCCACCCTTTACTCATTGCCCTCCAAGCAGTCGCCCTTTACTCGTTGCCCTTCAGGCAGCCCACCCTTTACTAGTTGCCCTCCAGGCAGTTGCCCTTTACTCGTTGCCCTTCAGGCAGCCCACCCTTTACTAGTTGCCCCCCAGGCAGTCGCCCTTTACTCGTTGCCCTCCAGGCAGTCGCCCTTTACTCGTTGCCCTCCAGGCAGCCCATCCTTTACTCGTTGCCCTCCAGGCAGCTCACCCTTTACTAGTTGCCCTCCAGGCAGTCGCCCTTTACTCGTTGCCCTCCAGGCAGTTGCCCTTTACTCGTTGCCCTCCAGGCAGTCACCCTTTATTCGTTGCCCTCCAGACAGTCGCCCTTTCCTCGTTGCCCTCCAGACAGTCGCCCTTTCCTCGTTGCCCTCCAGACAGCCCACCCTTTACTCGTTGCCCTCCAGGCAGCCCACCCTTTACTCGTTGCCCCCCAGGCAGTCGCCCTTTACGCGTTGCCCTCCAGGCAGTCACCCTTTACTTGTTGCCCTCCAGGCAGTCACCCTTTACTCGCTGCCCTCCAGGCAGTTGCCCTTTACTAGTTGCCCTCCAGGCAGCCCACCCTTTACTAGTTGCCCTCCAGGCAGTCGCCCTTTACGCGTTGCCCTTCAGGCAGTCACCCTTTACTCGTTGCCCTCCAGGCAGTCGCACTTTACTAGTTGCCCTCCAGGCAGTCGCCATTTACTAGTTGCCCTCCAGGCAGCCCACCCTTTACTAGTTGCCCTCCAGGCAGTCGCCCTTTTCGCGTTGCCCTTCAGGCAGTCACCCTTTACTCGTTGCCCTCCAGGCAGTCGCCCTTTACTAGTTGCCCTCCAGGCAGTCGCCCTTTATTCGTTGCCCTCCAGGCAGTCGCCCTTTATTCGTTGCCCTTCAGGCAGCCCACCCTTTACTAGTTGCCCTCCAGGCAGCCCACTCTTTACTAGTTGCCCTCCAGGCAGTCGCCCTTTACTCGTTGCCCTTCAGGCAGCCCACCCTTTACTAGTTGCCCTCCAGGCAGTGGCCCTTTACTAGTTGCCCTCCAGGCAGCCCACCCTTTACTCATTGCCCTCCAAGCAGTCGCCCTTTACTCGTTGCCCTTCAGGCAGCCCACCCTTTACTAGTTGCCCTCCAGGCAGTTGCCCTTTACTCGTTGCCCTTCAGGCAGCCCACCCTTTACTAGTTGCCCCCCAGGCAGTCGCCCTTTACTCGTTGCCCTCCAGGCAGTCGCCCTTTACTCGTTGCCCTCCAGGCAGCCCATCCTTTACTCGTTGCCCTCCAGGCAGCCCACCCTTTACTAGTTGCCCTCCAGGCAGTCGCCCTTTACTCGTTGCCCTCCAGGCAGTTGCCCTTTACTCGTTGCCCTCCAGGCAGTCACCCTTTATTCGTTGCCCTCCAGACAGTCGCCCTTTCCTCGTTGCCCTCCAGACAGTCGCCCTTTCCTCGTTGCCCTCCAGACAGCCCACCCTTTACTCGTTGCCCTCCAGGCAGCCCACCCTTTACTCGTTGCCCCCCAGGCAGTCGCCCTTTACGCGTTGCCCTCCAGGCAGTCACCCTTTACTTGTTGCCCTCCAGGCAGTCACCCTTTACTCGCTGCCCTCCAGGCAGTTGCCCTTTACTAGTTGCCCTCCAGGCAGCCCACCCTTTACTAGTTGCCCTCCAGGCAGTCGCCCTTTACGCGTTGCCCTTCAGGCAGTCACCCTTTACTCGTTGCCCTCCAGGCAGTCGCACTTTACTAGTTGCCCTCCAGGCAGTCGCCATTTACTAGTTGCCCTCCAGGCAGCCCACCCTTTACTAGTTGCCCTCCAGGCAGTCGCCCTTTTCGCGTTGCCCTTCAGGCAGTCACCCTTTACTCGTTGCCCTCCAGGCAGTCGCCCTTTACTAGTTGCCCTCCAGGCAGTCGCCCTTTATTCGTTGCCCTCCAGGCAGTCGCCCTTTATTCGTTGCCCTTCAGGCAGCCCACCCTTTACTAGTTGCCCTCCAGGCAGTTGCCCTTTACTCGTTGCCCTTCAGGCAGCCCACCCTTTACTAGTTGCCCTCCAGGCAGTTGCCCTTTACTAGTTGCCCTCCAGGCAGTCGCCCTTTACTCGTTGCCCTTCAGGCAGCCCACCCTTTACTAGTTGCCCTCCAGGCAGTTGCCCTTTACTCGTTGCCCTTCAGGCAGCCCACCCTTTATTAGTTGCCCCCCAGGCAGTCGCCCTTTACTCGTTGCCCTCCAGGCAGTCGCCCTTTACTCGTTGCCCTCCAGGCAGCCCATCCTTTACTCGTTGCCCTCCAGGCAGCCCACCCTTTACTAGTTGCCCTCCAGACAGTCGCCCTTTCCTCGTTGCCCTCAAGACAGTCGCCCTTTCCTCGTTGCCCTCCAGACAGCCCACCCTTTACTCGTTGCCCTCCAGGCAGCCCACCCTTTACTCGTTGCCCCCCAGGCAGTCGCCCTTTACGCGTTGCCCTCCAGGCAGTCACCCTTTACTCGCTGCCCTCCAGGCAGTCGCCCTTTACTAGTTGCCCTCCAGGCAGTCGCCCTTTACTCGCTGCCCTCCAGGCAGTCGCCCTTTACTAGTTGCCCTCCAGGCAGTCGCCCTTTACTCGTTGCCCTCCAGGCAGTAGCCCTTTACTAGTTGCCCTCCAGACAGCCCACTCTTTACTCGTTGCCCTCCAGGCAGCCCACCCTTTACTCGTTGCCCCCCAGGCAGTCGCCCTTTACGCGTTGCCCTCCAGGCAGTCACCCTTTACTTGTTGCCCTCCAGGCAGTCGCCCTTTACTAGTTGCCCTCTAGGCAGTCGCCCTTTACTAGTTGCCCTCCAGGCAGTCACCCTTTACTGGCTGGCCTCCAGGCAGTCACCCTTTACTAGTTGCCCTCCAGGCAGTCGCCCTTTACTAGTTGCCCTCCAGGCAGTCGCCCTTTATTCGTTGCCCTCCAGGCAGTCGCCCTTTACTAGTTGCCCTCCAGGCAGTCGCCCTTTACTCGTTGCCCTTCAGGCAGCCCACCCTTTACTAGTTGCCCTCCAGGCAGTCGCCCTTTACTAGTTGCCTTCCAGGCAGTTGCCCTTTACTCGTTGCCCTTCAGGCAGCCCACCCTTTACTAGTTGCCCTCCAGGCAGTTGCCCTTTACTCATTGCCCTCCAGGCAGCCCACTCTTTACTTGTTGCCCTCCAGGCAGCCCACCCTTTACTAGTTGCCCTCCAGGCAGTCGCCCTTTATTCGTTGCCCACCAGGCAGCCCACCCTTTACTAGTTGCCCTGCAGGCAGTCGCCCTTTACTCGTTGCCCTTCAGGCAGCCCACCCTTTACTAGTTGCCCTCCAGGCAGCCCACTCTTTACTATTTCCCCTCCAGGCAGTCGCCCTTTACTCGTTGCCCTTCAGGCAGCCCACCCTTTACTAGTTGCCCTCCAGGCAGTGGCCCTTTACTAGTTGCCCTCCAGGCAGCCCACCCTTTACTAGTTGCCCTCCAGGCAGTCGCCCTTTACTCGTTGCCCTTCAGGCAGCCCACCCTTTACTAGTTGCCCTCCAGGCAGTTGCCCTTTACTCGTTGCCCTCCAGGCAGTCTCCCTTTACTCGTTGCCCATCAGGCAGCCCACCCTTTACTAGTTGCCCTCCAGGCAGTTGCCCTTTACTCGTTGCCCTTCAGGCAGCCCACCCTTTACTAGTTGCCCCCCAGGCAGTCGCCCTTTACTCGTTGCCCTCCAGGCAGCCCATCCTTTACTCGTTGCCCTCCAGGCAGCCCACCCTTTACTAGTTGCCCTCCAGGCAGTCGCCCTTTACTCGTTGCCCTCCAGGCAGTTGCCCTTTACTCGTTGCCCTCCAGGCAGTCACCCTTTATTCGTTGCCCTCCAGACAGTCGCCCTTTCCTCGTTGTCCTCCAGACAGTCGCCCTTTCCTCGTTGCCCTCCAGACAGCCCACCCTTTACTCGTTGCCCTCCAGGCAGCCCACCCTTTACTCGTTGCCCCCCAGGCAGTCGCCCTTTACGCGTTGCCCTCCAGGCAGTCACCCTTTACTTGTTGCCCTCCAGGCAGTCACCCCTTACTCGCTGCCCTCCAGGCAGTCGCCCTTTACTAGTTGCCCTCCAGGCAGCCCACCCTTTACTAGTTGCCCTCCAGGCAGTCGCCCTTTACTCGTTGCCCTCCAGGCAGTTGCCCTTTACTCGTTGCCCTCCAGGCAGTCACCCTTTATTCGTTGCCCTCCAGACAGTCGCCCTTTCCTCGTTGCCCTCCAGACAGTCGCCCTTTCCTCGTTGCCCTCCAGACAGCCCACCCTTTACTCGTTGCCCTCCAGGCAGCCCACCCTTTACTCGTTGCCCCCCAGGCAGTCGCCCTTTACGCATTGCCCTCCAGGCAGTCACCCTTTACTTGTTGCCCTCCAGGCAGTCACCCTTTACTCGCTGCCCTCCAGGCAGTCGCCCTTTATTAGTTGCCCTCCAGGCAGCCCACCCTTTCCTCGTTGCCCTCCAGGCAGTCGCCCTTTACGCATTGCCCTTCAGGCAGTCACCCTTTACTCGTTGCCCTCCAGTCAGTCGCACTTTACTAGTTGCCCTCCAGGCAGTCGCCCTTTACTAGTTGCCCTCCAGGCAGCCCACCCTTTACTAGTTGCCCTCCAGGCAGTCGCCCTTTACGCGTTGCCCTTCAGGCTGTCACCCTTTACTCGTTGCCCTCCAGGCAGTCGCCCTTTACTAGTTGCCCTCCAGGCAGTCGCCCTTTATTCGTTGCCCTCCAGGCAGTCGCCCTTTACTAGTTGCCCTCCAGGCAGTCGCCCTTTATTCGTTGCCCTCCAGGCAGTCGCCCTTTATTCGTTGCCCTCCAGGCAGTCGCCCTTTACTAGTTGCCCTCCAGGCAGTCGCCCTTTACTCGTTGCCCTTCAGGCAGCCCACCCTTTACTAGTTGCCCTCCAGGCAGTCGCCCTTTACTAGTTGCCTTCCAGGCAGTTGCCCTTTACTCGTTGCCCTTCAGGCAGCCCACCCTTTACTAGTTGCCCTCCAGGCAGTTGCCCTTTACTCATTGCCCTCCAGGCAGCCCACTCTTTACTTGTTGCCCTCCAGGCAGCCCACCCTTTACTAGTTGCCCTCCAGGCAGTCGCCCTTTATTCGTTGCCCTCCAGGCAGTCGCCCTTTACTAGTTGCCCTCCAGGCAGTCGCCCTTTATTCATTGCCCACCAGGCAGCCCACCCTTTACTAGTTGCCCTCCAGGCAGTCGCCCTTTACTCGTTGCCCTTCAGGCAGCCCACCCTTTACTAGTTGCCCTCCAGGCAGCCCACTCTTTACTAGTTGCCCTCCAGGCTGTCGCCCTTTACTCGTTGCCCTTCAGGCAGCCCACCCTTTACTAGTTGCCCTCCAGGCAGTGGCCCTTTACTAGTTGCCCTCCAGGCAGCCCACCCTTTACTAGTTGCCCTCCAGGCAGTCACCCTTTACTCGTTGCCCTTCAGGCAGCCCACCCTTTACTAGTTGCCCTCCAGGCAGTTGCCCTTTACTCGTTGCCCTCCAGGCAGTCGCCCTTTACTCGTTGCCCTTCAGGCAGCCCACCCTTTACTAGTTGCCCTCCAGGCAGTTGCCCTTTACTCGTTGCCCTTCAGGCAGCCCACCCTTTACTAGTTGCCCCCCAGGCAGTCGCCCTTTACTCGTTGCCCTCCAGGCAGCCCATCCTTTACTCGTTGCCCTCCAGGCAGCCCACCCTTTACTAGTTGCCCTCCAGGCAGTCGCCCTTTACTCGTTGCCCTCCAGGCAGTTGCCCTTTACTCGTTGCCCTCCAGGCAGTCACCCTTTATTCGTTGCCCTCCAGACAGTCGCCCTTTCCTCGTTGCCCTCCAGACAGTCGCCCTTTCCTCGTTGCCCTCCAGACAGCCCACCCTTTACTCGTTGCCCTCCAGGCAGCCCACCCTTTACTCGTTGCCCCCCAGGCAGTCGCCCTTTACGCGTTGCCCTCCAGGTAGTCACCCTTTACTTGTTGCCCTCCAGGCAGTCACCCTTTACTCGCTGCCCTCCAAGCAGTCGCCCTTTACTAGTTGCCCTCCAGGCAGCCCACCCTTTACTAGTTGCCCTCCAGGCAGTCGCCCTTTACTCGTTGCCCTTCAGGCAGCCCACCCTTTACTAGTTGCCCCCCAGGCAGTCGCCCTTTACTCGTTGCCCTCCAGGCAGCCCATCCTTTACTCGTTGCCCTCCAGGCAGCCCACCCTTTACTAGTTGCCCTGCAGGCAGTCGCCCTTTACTCGTTGCCCTCCAGGCAGCCCATCCTTTACTCGTTGCCCTCCAGGCAGCCCACCCTTTACTAGTTGCCCTCCAGGCAGTCGCCCTTTACTCGTTGCCCTCCAGGCAGTTGCCCTTTACTCGTTGCCCTCCAGGCAGTCACCCTTTATTCGTTGCCCTCCAGACAGTCGCCCTTTCCTCGTTGCCCTCCAGACAGTCGCCCTTTCCTCGTTGCCCTCCAGGCAGTCACCCTTTATTCGTTGCCCTCCAGACAGTCGCCCTTTCCTCGTTGCCCTCCAGACAGTCGCCCTTTCCTCGTTGCCCTCCAGACAGCCCACCCTTTACTCGTTGCCCTCCAGGCAGCCCACCCTTTACTCGTTGCCCCCCAGGCAGTCGCCCTTTACGCGTTGCCCTCCAGGCAGTCACCCTTTACTTGTTGCCCTCCAGGCAGTCACCCCTTACTCGCTGCCCTCCAGGCAGTCGCCCTTTACTCGTTGCCCTTCAGGCAGCCCACCCTTTACTAGTTGCCCTCCAGGCAGTTGCCCTTTACTCGTTGCCCTTCAGGCAGCCCACCCTTTACTAGTTGCCCTCCAGGCAGTCGCCCTTGACTCGTTGCCCTTCAGGCAGCCCACCCTTTACTAGTTGCCCTCCCGGCAGTGGCCCTTTACTAGTTGCCCTCCAGGCAGCCCACCCTTTACTAGTTGCCCTCCAGGCAGTCACCCTTTACTCGTTGCCCTCCAGGCAGTCGCCCTTTACTAGTTGCCCTCCAGGCAGTCGCCCTTTACTAGTTGCCCTCCAGACAGCCCACTCTTTACTCGTTGCCCTCCAGGCAGCCCACCCTTTACTCGTTGCCCCCCAGGCAGTCGCCCTTTACGCGTTGCCCTCCAGGCAGTCACCCTTTACTTGTTGCCCTCCAGGCAGTCACCCTTTACTCGCTGCCCTCCAGGCAGTCGCCCTTTACTAGTTGCCCTCCAGGCAGTCACCCTTTACTAGTTGCCCTCCAGGCAGTCGCCCTTTACTCGCTGCCCTCCAGGCAGTCACCCTTTACTAGTTGCCCTCCAGGCAGTCGCCCTTTACTAGTTGCCCTCCAGGCAGTCGCCCTTTATTCGTTGCCCTCCAGGCAGTCGCCCTTTATTCGTTGCCCTCCAGGCAGTCGCCCTTTACTAGTTGCCCTCCAGGCAGTCGCCCTTTACTCGTTGCCCTTCAGGCAGCCCACCCTTTACTAGTTGCCCTCCAGGCAGTCGCCCTTTACTAGTTGCCTCCCAGGCAGTTGCCCTTTACTCGTTGCCCTTCAGGCAGCCCACCCTTTACTAGTTGCCCTCCAGGCAGTTGCCCTTTACTCATTGCCCTCCAGGCAGCCCACTCTATACTTGTTGCCCTCCAGGCAGCCCACCCTTTACTAGTTGCCCTCCAGGCAGTCGCCCTTTATTCGTTGCCCTCCAGGCAGTCGCCCTTTACTAGTTGCCCTCCAGGCAGTCGCCCTTTATTCATTGCCCACCAGGCAGCCCACCCTTTACTAGTTGCCCTCCAGGCAGTCGCCCTTTACTCGTTGCCCTTCAGGCAGCCCACCCTTTACTAGTTGCCCTCCAGGCAGCCCACTCTTTACTAGTTGCCCTCCAGGCAGTCGCCCTTTACTCGTTGCCCTTCAGGCAGCCCACCCTTTACTATTTGCCCTCCAGGCAGTGGCCCTTTACTAGTTGCCCTCCAGGCAGCCCACCCTTTACTCATTGCCCTCCAGGCAGTCGCCCTTTACTCGTTGCCCTTCAGGCAGCCCACCCTTTACTAGTTGCCCTCCAGGCAGTTGCCCTTTACTCGTTGCCCTTCAGGCAGCCCACCCTTTACAAGTTGCCCCCCAGGCAGTCGCCCTTTACTCGTTGCCCTCCAGGCAGTCGCCCTTTACTCGTTGCCCTCCAGGCAGCCCATCCTTTACTCGTTGCCCTCCAGGCAGCCCACCCTTTACTAGTTGCCCTCCAGGCAGTCGCCCTTTACTCGTTGCCCTCCAGGCAGTTGCCCTTTACTCGTTGCCCTCCAGGCAGTCACCCTTTATTCGTTGCCCTCCAGACAGTCGCCCTTTCCTCGTTGCCCTCCAGACAGTCGCCCTTTCCTCGTTGCCCTCCAGACAGCCCACCCTTTACTCGTTGCCCTCCAGGCAGCCCACACTTTACTCGTTGCCCCCCAGGCAGTCGCCCTTTACGCGTTGCCCTCCAGGCAGTCACCCTTTACTTGTTGTCCTCCAGGCAGTCACCCTTTACTCGCTGCCCTCCAGGCAGTCGCCCTTTACTAGTTGCCCTCCAGGCAGCCCACCCTTTACTAGTTGCCCTCCAGGCAGTCGCCCTATACGCGTTGCCCTTCAGGCAGTCACCCTTTACTCGTTGCCCTCCAGGCAGTCGCACTTTACTAGTTGCCCTCCAGGCAGTCGCCCTTTACTAGTTGCCCTCCAGGCAGCCCACCCTTTACTAGTTGCCCTCCAGGCAGTCGCCCTTTACGCGTTGCCCTTCAGGCAGTCACCCTTTACTCGTTGCCCTCCAGGCAGTCGCCCTTTACTAGTTGCCCTCCAGGCAGTCACCCTTTACTAGTTGCCCTCCAGGCAGTCGCCCTTTACTCGCTGCCCTCCAGGCAGTCACCCTTTACTCGTTGCCCTCCAGGCAGTCGCACTTTACTAGTTGCCCTCCAGGCAGTCGCCCTTTACTAGTTGCCCTCCAGGCAGCCCACCCTTTACTAGTTGCCCTCCAGGCAGTCGCCCTTTACGCGTTGCCCTTCAGGCAGTCACCCTTTACTCGTTGCCCTCCAGGCAGTCGCCCTTTACTAGTTGCCCTCCAGGCAGTCACCCTTTACTAGTTGCCCTCCAGGCAGTCGCCCTTTACTCGCTGCCCTCCAGGCAGTCACCCTTTATTCGTTGCCCTCCAGGCAGTCGCCCTTTATTCGTTGCCCTCCAGGCAGTCGCCCTTTACTAGTTGCCCTCCAGGCAGTCGCCCTTTACTCGTTGCCCTTCAGGCAGCCCAACCTTTACTAGTTGCCCTCCAGGCAGTCGCCCTTTACTAGTTGCCTTCCAGGCAGTTGCCCTTTACTCGTTGCCCTTCAGGCAGCCCACCCTTTACTAGTTGCCCTCCAGGCAGTTGCCCTTTACTCATTGCCCTCCAGGCAGCCCACTCTTTACTTGTTGCCCTCCAGGCAGCCCACCCTTTACTAGTTGCCCTCCAGGCAGTCGCCCTTTATTCGTTGCCCTCCAGGCAGTCGCCCTTTACTAGTTGCCCTCCAGGCAGTCGCCCTTTATTCATTGCCCACCAGGCAGCCCACCCTTTACTAGTTGCCCTCCAGGCAGTCGCCCTTTACTCGTTGCCCTTCAGGCAGCCCACCCTTTACTAGTTGCCCTCCAGGCAGCCCACTCTTTACTAGTTGCCCTCCAGGCAGTCGCCCTTTACTCGTTGCCCTTCAGGCAGCCCACCCTTTACTAGTTGCCCTCCAGGCAGTGGCCCTTTACTAGTTGCCCTCCAGGCAGCCCACCCTTTACTCATTGCCCTCCAAGCAGTCGCCCTTTACTCGTTGCCCTTCAGGCAGCCCACCCTTTACTAGTTGCCCTCCAGGCAGTTGCCCTTTACTCGTTGCCCTTCAGGCAGCCCACCCTTTACTAGTTGCCCCCCAGGCAGTCGCCCTTTACTCGTTGCCCTCCAGGCAGTCGCCCTTTACTCGTTGCCCTCCAGGCAGCCCATCCTTTACTCGTTGCCCTCCAGGCAGCCCACCCTTTACTAGTTGCCCTCCAGGCAGTCGCCCTTTACTCGTTGCCCTCCAGGCAGTTGCCCTTTACTCGTTGCCCTCCAGGCAGTCACCCTTTATTCGTTGCCCTCCAGACAGTCGCCCTTTCCTCGTTGCCCTCCAGACAGTCGCCCTTTCCTCGTTGCCCTCCAGACAGCCCACCCTTTACTCGTTGCCCTCCAGGCAGCCCACCCTTTACTCGTTGCCCCCCAGGCAGTCGCACTTTACTAGTTGCCCTCCAGGCAGTCGCCCTTTACTAGTTGCCCTCCAGGCAGCCCACCCTTTACTAGTTGCCCTCCAGGCAGTCGCCCTTTACGCGTTGCCCTTCAGGCAGTCACCCTTTACTCGTTGCCCTCCAGGCAGTCGCCCTTTACTAGTTGCCCTCCAGGCAGTCACCCTTTACTAGTTGCCCTCCAGGCAGTCGCCCTTTACTCGCTGCCCTCCAGGCAGTCACCCTTTATTCGTTGCCCTCCAGGCAGTCGCCCTTTATTCGTTGCCCTCCAGGCAGTCGCCCTTTACTAGTTGCCCTCCAGGCAGTCGCCCTTTACTCGTTGCCCTTCAGGCAGCCCAACCTTTACTAGTTGCCCTCCAGGCAGTCGCCCTTTACTAGTTGCCTTCCAGGCAGTTGCCCTTTACTCGTTGCCCTTCAGGCAGCCCACCCTTTACTAGTTGCCCTCCAGGCAGTTGCCCTTTACTCATTGCCCTCCAGGCAGCCCACTCTTTACTTGTTGCCCTCCAGGCAGCCCACCCTTTACTAGTTGCCCTCCAGGCAGTCGCCCTTTATTCGTTGCCCTCCAGGCAGTCGCCCTTTACTAGTTGCCCTCCAGGCAGTCGCCCTTTATTCATTGCCCACCAGGCAGCCCACCCTTTACTAGTTGCCCTCCAGGCAGTCGCCCTTTACTCGTTGCCCTTCAGGCAGCCCACCCTTTACTAGTTGCCCTCCAGGCAGCCCACTCTTTACTAGTTGCCCTCCAGGCAGTCGCCCTTTACTCGTTGCCCTTCAGGCAGCCCACCCTTTACTAGTTGCCCTCCAGGCAGTGGCCCTTTACTAGTTGCCCTCCAGGCAGCCCACCCTTTACTCATTGCCCTCCAAGCAGTCGCCCTTTACTCGTTGCCCTTCAGGCAGCCCACCCTTTACTAGTTGCCCTCCAGGCAGTTGCCCTTTACTCGTTGCCCTTCAGGCAGCCCACCCTTTACTAGTTGCCCCCCAGGCAGTCGCCCTTTACTCGTTGCCCTCCAGGCAGTCGCCCTTTACTCGTTGCCCTCCAGGCAGCCCATCCTTTACTCGTTGCCCTCCAGGCAGCCCACCCTTTACTAGTTGCCCTCCAGGCAGTCGCCCTTTACTCGTTGCCCTCCAGGCAGTTGCCCTTTACTCGTTGCCCTCCAGGCAGTCACCCTTTATTCGTTGCCCTCCAGACAGTCGCCCTTTCCTCGTTGCCCTCCAGACAGTCGCCCTTTCCTCGTTGCCCTCCAGACAGCCCACCCTTTACTCGTTGCCCTCCAGGCAGCCCACCCTTTACTCGTTGCCCCCCAGGCAGTCGCCCTTTACGCGTTGCCCTCCAGGCAGTCACCCTTTACTTGTTGCCCTCCAGGCAGTCACCCTTTACTCGCTGCCCTCCAGGCAGTCGCCCTTTACTAGTTGCCCTCCAGGCAGCCCACCCTTTACTAGTTGCCCTCCAGGCAGTCGCCCTTTACGCGTTGCCCTTCAGGCAGTCACCCTTTACTCGTTGCCCTCCAGGCAGTCGCACTTTACTAGTTGCCCTCCAGGCAGTCGCCCTTTACTAGTTGCCCTCCAGGCAGCCCACCCTTTACTAGTTGCCCTCCAGGCAGTCGCCCTTTTCGCGTTGCCCTTCAGGCAGTCACCCTTTACTCGTTGCCCTCCAGGCAGTCGCCCTTACTAGTTGCCCTCCAGGCAGTCGCCCTTTATTCGTTGCCCTCCAGGCAGTCGCCCTTTATTCGTTGCCCTTCAGGCAGCCCACCCTTTACTAGTTGCCTCCAGGCAGTTGCCCTTTACTCGTTGCCCTTCAGGCAGCCCACCCTTTACTAGTTGCCCTCCAGGCAGTTGCCCTTTACTAGTTGCCCTCCAGGCAGTCGCCCTTTACTCGTTGCCCTTCAGGCAGCCCACCCTTTACTAGTTGCCCTCCAGGCAGTTGCCCTTTACTCGTTGCCCTTCAGGCAGCCCACCCTTTATTAGTTGCCCCCCAGGCAGTCGCCCTTTACTCGTTGCCCTCCAGGCAGTCGCCCTTTACTCGTTGCCCTCCAGGCAGCCCATCCTTTACTCGTTGCCCTCCAGGCAGCCCACCCTTTACTAGTTGCCCTCCAGACAGTCGCCCTTTCCTCGTTGCCCTCAAGACAGTCGCCCTTTCCTCGTTGCCCTCCAGACAGCCCACCCTTTACTCGTTGCCCTCCAGGCAGCCCACCCTTTACTCGTTGCCCCCCAGGCAGTCGCCCTTTACGCGTTGCCCTCCAGGCAGTCACCCTTTACTTGTTGCCCTCCAGGCAGTCACCCTTTACTCGCTGCCCTCCAGGCAGTCGCCCTTTACTAGTTGCCCTCCAGGCAGTCGCCCTTTACTCGCTGCCCTCCAGGCAGTCGCCCTTTACTAGTTGCCCTCCAGGCAGTCGCCCTTTACTCGTTGCCCTCCAGGCAGTAGCCCTTTACTAGTTGCCCTCCAGACAGCCCACTCTTTACTCGTTGCCCTCCAGGCAGCCCACCCTTTACTCGTTGCCCCCCAGGCAGTCGCCCTTTACGCGTTGCCCTCCAGGCAGTCACCCTTTACTTGTTGCCCTCCAGGCAGTCGCCCTTTACTAGTTGCCCTCCAGGCAGTCGCCCTTTACTAGTTGCCCTCCAGGCAGTCACCCTTTACTCGCTGGCCTCCAGGCAGTCACCCTTTACTAGTTGCCCTCCAGGCAGTCGCCCTTTACTAGTTGCCCTCCAGGCAGTCGCCCTTTATTCGTTGCCCTCCAGGCAGTCGCCCTTTACTAGTTGCCCTCCAGGCAGTCGCCCTTTACTCGTTGCCCTTCAGGCAGCCCACCCTTTACTAGTTGCCCTCCAGGCAGTCGCCCTTTACTAGTTGCCTTCCAGGCAGTTGCCCTTTACTCGTTGCCCTTCAGGCAGCCCACCCTTTACTAGTTGCCCTCCAGGCAGTTGCCCTTTACTCATTGCCCTCCAGGCAGCCCACTCTTTACTTGTTGCCCTCCAGGCAGCCCACCCTTTACTAGTTGCCCTCCAGGCAGTCGCCCTTTATTCGTTGCCCTCCAGGCAGTCGCCCTTTACTAGTTGCCCTCCAGGCAGTCGCCCTTTATTCATTGCCCACCAGGCAGCCCACCCTTTACTAGTTGCCCTCCAGGCAGTCGCCCTTTACTCGTTGCCCTTCAGGCAGCCCACCCCTTACTAGTTGCCCTCCAGGCAGTCGCCCTTTACTCGTTGCCCTTCAGGCAGCCCACCCTTTACTAGTTGCCCTCCAGGCAGTGGCCCTTTACTAGTTGCCCTCCAGGCAGCCCACCCTTTACTAGTTGCCCTCCAGGCAGTCGCCCTTTACTCGTTGCCCTTCAGGCAGCCCACCCTTTACTAGTTGCCCTCCAGGCAGTTGCCCTTTACTCGTTGCCCTCCAGGCAGTCGCCCTTTACTCGTTGCCCATCAGGCAGCCCACCCTTTACTAGTTGCCCTCCAGGCAGTTGCCCTTTACTCGTTGCCCTTCAGGCAGCCCACCCTTTACTAGTTGCCCCCCAGGCAGTCGCCCTTTACTCGTTGCCCTCCAGGCAGCCCATCCTTTACTCGTTGCCCTCCAGGCAGCCCACCCTTTACTAGTTGCCCTCCAGGCAGTCGCCCTTTACTCGTTGCCCTCCAGGCAGTTGCCCTTTACTCGTTGCCCTCCAGGCAGTCACCCTTTATTCGTTGCCCTCCAGACAGTCGCCCTTTCCTCGTTGCCCTCCAGACAGTCGCCCTTTCCTCGTTGCCCTCCAGACAGCCCACCCTTTACTCGTTGCCCTCCAGGCAGCCCACCCTTTACTCGTTGCCCCCCAGGCAGTCGCCCTTTACGCGTTGCCCTCCAGGCAGTCACCCTTTACTTGTTGCCCTCCAGGCAGTCACCCCTTACTCGCTGCCCTCCAGGCAGTCGCCCTTTACTAGTTGCCCTCCAGGCAGCCCACCCTTTACTAGTTGCCCTCCAGGCAGTCGCCCTTTAGTCGTTGCCCTCCAGGCAGTTGCCCTTTACTCGTTGCCCTCCAGGCAGTCACCCTTTATTCGTTGCCCTCCAGACAGTCGCCCTTTCCTCGTTGCCCTCCAGACAGTCGCCCTTTCCTCGTTGCCCTCCAGACAGCCCACCCTTTACTCGTTGCCCTCCAGGCAGCCCACCCTTTACTCGTTGCCCCCCAGGCAGTCGCCCTTTACGCGTTGCCCTCCAGGCAGTCACCCTTTACTTGTTGCCCTCCAGGCAGTCACCCTTTACTCGCTGCCCTCCAGGCAGTCGCCCTTTATTAGTTGCCCTCCAGGCAGCCCACCCTTTCCTCGTTGCCCTCCAGGCAGTCGCCCTTTACGCATTGCCCTTCAGGCAGTCACCCTTTACTCGTTGCCCTCCAGGCAGTCGCACTTTACTAGTTGCCCTCCAGGCAGTCGCCCTTTACTAGTTGCCCTCCAGGCAGCCCACCCTTTACTAGTTGCCCTCCAGGCAGTCGCCCTTTACGCGTTGCCCTTCAGGCTGTCACCCTTTACTCGTTGCCCTCCAGGCAGTCGCCCTTTACTAGTTGCCCTCCAGGCAGTCGCCCTTTATTCGTTGCCCTCCAGGCAGTCGCCCTTTACTAGTTGCCCTCCAGGCAGTCGCCCTTTATTCGTTGCCCTCCAGGCAGTCGCCCTTTATTCGTTGCCCTCCAGGCAGTCGCCCTTTACTAGTTGCCCTCCAGGCAGTCGCCCTTTACTCGTTGCCCTTCAGGCAGCCCACCCTTTACTAGTTGCCCTCCAGGCAGTCGCCCTTTACTAGTTGCCTTCCAGGCAGTTGCTCTTTACTCGTTGCCCTTCAGGCAGCCCACCCTTTACTAGTTGCCCTCCAGGCAGTCGCCCTTTATTCATTGCCCACCAGGCAGCCCACCCTTTACTAGTTGCCCTCCAGGCAGTCGCCCTTTACTCGTTGCCCTTCAGGCAGCCCACCCTTTACTAGTTGCCCTCCAGGCAGCCCACTCTTTACTAGTTGCCCTCCAGGCTGTCGCCCTTTACTCGTTGCCCTTCAGGCAGCCCACCCTTTACTAGTTGCCCTCCAGGCAGTGGCCCTTTACTAGTTGCCCTCCAGGCAGCCCACCCTTTACTAGTTGCCCTCCAGGCAGTCACCCTTTACTCGTTACCCTTCAGGCAGCCCACCCTTTACTAGTTGCCCTCCAGGCAGTTGCCCTTTACTCGTTGCCCTCCAGGCAGTCGCCCTTTACTCGTTGCCCTTCAGGCAGCCCACCCTTTACTAGTTGCCCTCCAGGCAGTTGCCCTTTACTCGTTGCCCTTCAGGCAGCCCACCCTTTACTAGTTGCCCCCCAGGCAGTCGCCCTTTACTCGTTGCCCTCCAGGCAGCCCATCCTTTACTCGTTGCCCTCCAGGCAGCCCACCCTTTACTAGTTGCCCTCCAGGCAGTCGCCCTTTACTCGTTGCCCTCCAGGCAGTTGCCCTTTACTCGTTGCCCTCCAGGCAGTCACCCTTTATTCGTTGCCCTCCAGACAGTCGCCCTTTCCTCGTTGCCCTCCAGACAGTCGCCCTTTCCTCGTTGCCCTCCAGACAGCCCACCCTTTACTCGTTGCCCTCCAGGCAGCCCACCCTTTACTCGTTGCCCCCCAGGCAGTCGCCCTTTACGCGTTGCCCTCCAGGCAGTCACCCTTTACTTGTTGCCCTCCAGGCAGTCACCCTTTACTCGCTGCCCTCCAAGCAGTCGCCCTTTACTAGTTGCCCTCCAGGCAGCCCACCCTTTACTAGTTGCCCTCCAGGCAGTCGCCCTTTACTCGTTGCCCTTCAGGCAGCCCACCCTTTACTAGTTGCCCCCCAGGCAGTCGCCCTTTACTCGTTGCCCTCCAGGCAGCCCATCCTTTACTCGTTGCCCTCCAGGCAGCCCACCCTTTACTAGTTGCCCTCCAGGCAGTCGCCCTTTACTCGTTGCCCTCCAGGCAGCCCATCCTTTACTCGTTGCCCTCCAGGCAGCCCACCCTTTACTAGTTGCCCTCCAGGCAGTCGCCCTTTACTCGTTGCCCTCCAGGCAGTTGCCCTTTACTCGTTGCCCTCCAGGCAGTCACCCTTTATTCGTTGCCCTCCAGACAGTCGCCCTTTCCTCGTTGCCCTCCAGACAGTCGCCCTTTCCTCGTTGCCCTCCAGGCAGTCACCCTTTATTCGTTGCCCTCCAGACAGTCGCCCTTTCCTCGTTGCCCTCCAGACAGTCGCCCTTTCCTCGTTGCCCTCCAGACAGCCCACCCTTTACTCGTTGCCCTCCAGGCAGCCCACCCTTTACTCGTTGCCCCCCAGGCAGTCGCCCTTTACGCGTTGCCCTCCAGGCAGTCACCCTTTACTTGTTGCCCTCCAGGCAGTCACCCCTTACTCGCTGCCCTCCAGGCAGTCGCCCTTTACTCGTTGCCCTTCAGGCAGCCCACCCTTTACTAGTTGCCCTCCAGGCAGTTGCCCTTTACTCGTTGCCCTTCAGGCAGCCCACCCTTTACTAGTTGCCCTCCAGGCAGTCGCCCTTTACTCGTTGCCCTTCAGGCAGCCCACCCTTTACTAGTTGCCCTCCAGGCAGTGGCCCTTTACTAGTTGCCCTCCAGGCAGCCCACCCTTTACTAGTTGCCCTCCAGGCAGTCGCCCTTTACTCGTTGCCCTTCAGGCAGCCCACCCTTTACTAGTTGCCCTCCAGGCAGTTGCCCTTTACTCGTTGCCCTCCAGGCAGTCGCCCTTTACTCGTTGCCCATCAGGCAGCCCACCCTTTACTAGTTGCCCTCCAGGCAGTTGCCCTTTACTCGTTGCCCTTCAGGCAGCCCACCCTTTACTAGTTGCCCCCCAGGCAGTCGCCCTTTACTCGTTGCCCTCCAGGCAGCCCATCCTTTACTCGTTGCCCTCCAGGCAGCCCACCCTTTACTAGTTGCCCTCCAGGCAGTCGCCCTTTACTCGTTGCCCTCCAGGCAGTTGCCCTTTACTCGTTGCCCTCCAGGCAGTCACCCTTTATTCGTTGCCCTCCAGACAGTCGCCCTTTCCTCGTTGCCCTCCAGACAGTCGCCCTTTCCTCGTTGCCCTCCAGACAGCCCACCCTTTACTCGTTGCCCTCCAGGCAGCCCACCCTTTACTCGTTGCCCCCCAGGCAGTCGCCCTTTACGCGTTGCCCTCCAGGCAGTCACCCTTTACTTGTTGCCCTCCAGGCAGTCACCCCTTACTCGCTGCCCTCCAGGTAGTCGCCCTTTACTAGTTGCCCTCCAGGCAGCCCACCCTTTACTAGTTGCCCTCCAGGCAGTCGCCCTTTACTCGTTGCCCTCCAGGCAGTTGCCCTTTACTCGTTGCCCTCCAGGCAGTCACCCTTTATTCGTTGCCCTCCAGACAGTCGCCCTTTCCTCGTTGCCCTCCAGACAGTCGCCCTTTCCTCGTTGCCCTCCAGACAGCCCACCCTTTACTCGTTGCCCTCCAGGCAGCCCACCCTTTACTCGTTGCCCCCCAGGCAGTCGCCCTTTACGCGTTGCCCTCCAGGCAGTCACCCTTTACTTGTTGCCCTCCAGGCAGTCACCCTTTACTCGCTGCCCTCCAGGCAGTCGCCCTTTATTAGTTGCCCTCCAGGCAGCCCACCCTTTCCTCGTTGCCCTCCAGGCAGTCGCCCTTTACGCGTTGCCCTTCAGGCAGTCACCCTTTACTCGTTGCCCTCCAGGCAGTCGCACTTTACTAGTTGCCCTCCAGGCAGTCGCCCTTTACTAGTTGCCCTCCAGGCAGCCCACCCTTTACTAGTTGCCCTCCAGGCAGTCGCCCTTTACGCGTTGCCCTTCAGGCTGTCACCCTTTACTCGTTGCCCTCCAGGCAGTCGCCCTTTACTCGCTGCCCTCCAAGCAGTCGCCCTTTACTAGTTGCCCTCCAGGCAGCCCACCCTTTACTAGTTGCCCTCCAGGCAGTCGCCCTTTACTCGTTGCCCTTCAGGCAGCCCACCCTTTACTAGTTGCCCCCCAGGCAGTCGCCCTTTACTCGTTGCCCTCCAGGCAGCCCATCCTTTACTCGTTGCCCTCCAGGCAGCCCACCCTTTACTAGTTGCCCTCCAGGCAGTCGCCCTTTACTCGTTGCCCTCCAGGCAGCCCATCCTTTACTCGTTGCCCTCCAGGCAGCCCACCCTTTACTAGTTGCCCTCCAGGCAGTCGCCCTTTACTCGTTGCCCTCCAGGCAGTTGCCCTTTACTCGTTGCCCTCCAGGCAGTCACCCTTTATTCGTTGCCCTCCAGACAGTCGCCCTTTCCTCGTTGCCCTCCAGACAGTCGCCCTTTCCTCGTTGCCCTCCAGGCAGCCCACCCTTTACTCGTTGCCCCCCAGGCAGTCGCCCTTTACGTGTTGCCCTCCAGGCAGTCACCCTTTACTTGTTGCCCTCCAGGCAGTCACCCTTTACTCGCTGCCCTCCAGGCAGTCGCCCTTTACTAGTTGCCCTCCAGGCAGTCGCCCTTTACTCGTTGCCCTCCAGGCAGTCGCCCTTTACTAGTTGCCCTCCAGACAGCCCACTCTTTACTCGTCGCCCTCCAGGCAGCCCACCCTTTACTCGTTGCCCCCCAGGCAGTCGCCCTTTACGCGTTGCCCTTCAGGCAGTCACCCTTTACTCGTTGCCCTCCAGGCAGTCGCCCTTTACTAGTTGCCCTCCAGGCAGTCGCCCTTTACTCGTTGCCCTCCAGGCAGTCACCCTTTACTCGCTGCCCTCCAGGCAGTCGCCCTTTACTAGTTGCCCTCCAGGCAGTCGCCCTTTATTCGTTGCCCTCCAGGCAGTCGCCCTTTATTCGTTGCCCTCCAGGCAGTCGCCCTTTACTCGTTGCCCTCCAGGCAGTCGCCCTTTACTTGTTGCCCTCCAGGCAGTCACCCTTTACTCGCTGCCCTCCAGGCAGTCGCCCTTTACTAGTTGCCCTCCAGGCAGTCGCCCTTTACTAGTTGCCCTCCAGGCAGTCGCCCTTTATTCGTTGCCCTCCAGGCAGCCCACCCTTTACTAGTTGCCCTCCAGGCAGTCGCCCTTTACTAGTTGCCCTCCAGGCAGTCGCCCTTTATTCGTTGCCCTCCAGGCAGTCGCCCTTTATTCTTTGCCCTCCAGGCAGTCGCCCTTTACTCGTTGCCCTCCAGGCAGTCACCCTTTACTCGCTGCCCTCCAGGCAGTCGCCCTTTACTAGTTGCCCTCCAGGCAGTCGCCCTTTACTCATTGCCCTCCAGACAGCCCACTCTTTACTCGTTGCCCTCCAGGCAGCCCACCCTTTACTCGTTGCCCCCCAGGCAGTCGCCCTTTACGCGTTGCCCTTCAGGCAGTCACCCTTTACTCGTTGCCCTCCAGGCAGTCGCCCTTTACTAGTTGCCCTCCAGGCAGTCGTCCTTTACTCGTTGCCCTCCAGGCAGTCACCCTTTACTCGCTGCCCTCCAGGCAGTCGCCCTTTACTAGTTGCCCTCCAGGCAGTCGCCCTTTATTCGTTGCCCTCCAGGCAGCCCACCCTTTACTAGTTGCCCTCCAGGCAGTGGCCCTTTACTAGTTGCCCTCCAGGCAGCCCACCCTTTACTAGTTGCCCTCCAGGCAGTCACCCTTTACTCGTTGCCCTTCAGGCAGCCCACCCTTTACTCGTTGCCCTCCAGGCAGTCGCCCTTTACTCGCTGCCCTCCAGGCAGTCACCCTTTACTCATTGCCCTCCAGGCAGCCCACTCTTTACTTGTTGCCTTCCAGGCAGTTGCCCTTTACTCGTTGCCCTTTACTCGTTGCCCTTCAGGCAGCCCACCCTTTACTAGTTGCCCTCCAGGCAGTCGCCCTTTACTAGTTGCCCTCCAGGCAGTCGCCCTTTACCCGCTGCCCTCCAGGCAGTCACCCTTTACTCGTTGCCCTTCAGGCAGCCCACCCTTTACTAGTTGCCCTCCAGGCAGTTGCCCTTTACTCGTTGCCCTTCAGGCAGCCCACCCTTTACTAGTTGCCCTCCAGGCAGTTGCCCTTTACTCGTTGCCCTTCAGGCAGCCCACCCTTTACTAGTTGCCTTCCAGGCAGTCGCCCTTTACTCATTGCCCTCCAGGCAGCCCACTCTTTACTTGTTGCCCTCCAGGCAGCCCACCCTTTACTAGTTGCCCTCCAGGCAGTCGCCCTTTATTCGTTGCCCTCCAGGCAGTCGCCCTTTACTAGTTGCCCTCCAGGCAGTCGCCCTTTATTCGTTGCCCTCCAGGCAGCCCACCCTTTACTAGTTGCCCTCCAGGCAGTCGCCCTTTACTCGTTGCCCTTCAGGCAGCCCACCCTTTACTAGTTGCCTTCCAGGCAGTTGCCCTTTACTCGTTGCCCTTCAGGCAGCCCACCCTTTACTAGTTGCCCTCCAGGCAGTTGCCCTTTACTCATTGCCCTCCAGGCAGCCCACTCTTTACTTGTTGCCCTCCAGGCAGCCCACCCTTTACTAGTTGCCCTCCAGGCAGTCGCCCTTTATTCGTTGCCCTCCAGGCAGTCGCCCTTTACTTGTTGCCCTCCAGGCAGTCGCCCTTTATTCGTTGCCCTCCAGGCAGCCCACCCTTTACTAGTTGCCCTCCAGGCAGTCGCCCTTTACTCGTTGCCCTTCAGGCAGCCCACCCTTTACTAGTTGCCCTCCAGGCAGTTGCCCTTTACTCATTGCCCACCAGGCAGCCCACTCTTTACTTGTTGCCCTTCAGGCAGCCCACCCTTTACTAGTTGCCCTCCAGGCAGTCGCCCTTTATTCGTTGCCCTCCAGGCAGCCCACCCTTTACTCGTTGCCCTCCAGGCAGTCGCCCTTTACTCGTTGCCCTCCAGGCAGTCGCCCTTTACTCGTTGCCCTCCAGGCAGAGGGTACCGTGAATGCAGAGAAGTATCTCGATATTTAACACTTCCCCACTGCCATCAGTTTCTTGAACTGACCTGAAAAACACTCACACTCTCTTGAAACAACACACACAAAGTGCTGGTGGAACACAGCAGGCCAGGCAGCATCCATAGCGAGAAGCACTGTCGATATTTCGGGCCGAGACCCTTCATCAGGACTAACTGAAAGGAGAGATACTAAGAGATTTGAAAGTAGCGCGAGGAGGGGGAAATGTGAAATGATAGGAGAAGACCGGAGGGGGTGGGATGAAGCTAAGAGCTGGAAAGGTGATTGACAAAAGTGATACAGAGCTGGAGAAGGGAAAGGATCATGGGACGGGAGGCCTAGGGAGAAAGAAAGGGGGAGGGGGAGCACCAGAGGGAGATGGAGAACAGGCAGAGTGATGGGCAGAGAGAGGAAAAAAGAACAACTAAATGTGTCAGGGATGGGGTAAGAAGGGGAAGAGGGGCATTAACGGAAGTTAGAGAAGTCAATGTTCATGCCATCAGGTTGGAGGCTACCCAGCCGGTATATAAGGTGTTGTTCCTCCAACCTGAGTGTGGCTTCATCTTGACAGTAGAGGAGGCCATGGATAGACATATCAGAATGGGAATGGGACGTGGAATTAAAATGTGTGGCCACTGGGAGATCCTGCTTTCTCTGGCGGACCAAGCGTAGGTGTTCAGCGAAACGGTCTCCCAGTCTGTGTCGTCACTCTTTTGAACCATATTTCTTTTTTTCTCTGAATTTGCACTAATGTTGTCATGTTTATTTTGTAGTGAAGGCTGTACATAATTTATAGTAAGTTAAGGTTAAGCAGGTGATGTCTGACACTTTTGCAATGTACAGCAATTATACCCTGAATGTGTGAGACGATAAACTTGAACATGAAAGTTGACTGGAGCAGTTGAAGGGTCATTAGAGGAGAGATGAAGTAAGTGGGATCATCTTCTTTGTGAAGAGTGAAAGGAGATCTCACCGAAAGCTGAGGTCAACCCCTATTTGGTCCGGAATTTGCTGTGGAGGAAAATGGACGGTCAATATTTTGGGTATAGGCTCATCATCTGGATTTAAGTTCAGAGGGGAGATAGAGGGGAGATAAAGTGGTAAGAGGGGGTTTTAGAGCAAGAGCTGGCAGGCGATTGAGGTGAGTAGTGATCAGCAGACAGAGGATAGGATGTGGAGGTAACAAAGGGCTGTAGAGGATGAAATCTGGTAGGAAAGGAAAGAAGTGCATGGAATCAAACAAAAGAGGTGAGGTAGGGAGAGGGGATCCAGTGGGAGGGTGGAGAGGATGGAGTGAGGGGTGGGAAGTTTAGGACAGAGATGAGGATGCTTTTCTTCTACCAGCGGATGACAACACTTTGGAAATCTCTAGCCCAGATAGCTGCAGAGATTCAGCCACTGCGTTGACTGAAAGCAGGCATTCTGGGAGATGAAGGGATGTGGGAATTTTGTAGGAGTTTGGGACTGAGGTACGGGGTCAGCTGTAATCCTGGAGAAGGGTGAAGCAGGTTCAATAGGCACAATGCCAGCTTATGTAGCCCAGACTCTCTCGCAACCTCTCCTGGAAGCCCACCTAATGGCAGATCGAGGCTTCCCTGTGCTCTGTTGGTATCCCATGAGGATAGATCAAGAAAAAAGCCTTTAACACCAAAACCTGAGACATAGGGATGAAAAGCAATCAAATATGGCACCTGGGACTGAAGGGCCTGTTCTACTGTCAGTCTCTGGGACTCGATGTTGATCAGCTGGAATCATGAATATACATTCAAAAGTTACTGCAGCCTCTTTTAGATATGATTAGCTTATGGCCTGAGAGAAATATGAGAAGAACGGACAGGGTGACTCCTCTCCCATGGGTTTTTTTCCCGTGGTAGAGGTGTCTCAAACCAGATGGCCTAGGCTTAAGGTGAGAAAACGGACATGAAGGGTAGGTGTTTTACACAGTGAGAGGTACTGTGCTGCCAAAAGAGTTGGTGAAATCAGATCCAATCACTGTGTTCAGGAGATATTTAGACAGACTCTTGGAAAGGCAAAGCATAGAAGGATTTAATCCTAATGCAGGCAAATGCAATGATTGTAGATGGGCAAAGGGGTCAGCGCGATGTGTGTGTGCCGTTCCACTCTGTGACTCTATGATTCAAGCTCTGCCTATTGAGATCGAGTGAATCACATTCAGAATCGGGTTTAATATCACCGGCAAATGTTGTGAAATGTACAATGCAATACATAATAACAGAACAAAACGTGAATTGCTGTAATATATATAAAATAGTTCAATAAGTGGTGCAAAAATAAATGCTTTAAAAAATAGTGAGGTGGTGTTCACGGGTTCAATGTCCATTCAGGAATCGGATGGCAGAGGGAAAGAAGCGGTTACTGAATCGCTGAGCGTGCGTCTTCAGGCATCTGTACGTCCTACCTGATGGTAGCAATGAGAAGAGGGCATGTTCTGGGTGATGAGGGTCCTTAATCATGCACGCTGCCTTTTTGATGCTTTGCTCCTGGAAGATGTCCTGTGATAGATAGTGGGACCTTCGGAGCTACTGGGGGTGGGGCGATCAGTAACGTAGGTGTGTTTGTTTACCATCACCTGGGCCACAGGCACAAACCACTGACCACGGGCACACAACACTGACCACGGGCACACACCGCTGACCATGGACACACCACTGACCATGGACACACACCACTGACCATGGACACACAACACTGACCATGGACACACAACACTGACCACGGGCACACACCGCTGACCATGGACACACACCACTGACCATGGACACACACTGCTGACCACGGGCACACACCACTGACCATGGACACACACCGCTGACCATGGACACACACTGCTGACCATGGACACACACCACTGACCATGGACACACACCGCTGACCATGGACACACACTGCTGACCATGGACACACACCACTGACCATGGACACACACCGCTGACCATGGACACACACTGCTGACCATGGACACACACCACTGACCATGGACACACACTGCTGACCATGGACACACACCACTGACCATGGACACACACCGCTGACCATGGACACACACTGCTGACCATGGACACACACCACTGACCATGGAAACACACTGCTGACCATGGACACACACCGCTGACCATGGACACACACCACTGACCATGGACACACACCGCTGACCATGGACACACACTGCTGACCATGGACACACACCACTGACCACGGACACACACTGCTGATCATGGACACACACCACTGACCATGGACACACACCGCTGACCATGGACACACACCGCTGACCATGGACACACACTGCTGACCATGGACACACACTGCTGACCACGGACACACACTGCTGACCATGGACACACACCACTGACCACGGACACACACTGCTGATCATGGACACACACTGCTGACCATGGACACACACCGCTGACCATGGACACACACTGCTGACCACGGACACACACTGCTGACCACGGACACACACCGCTGACCACGGACACACACCGCTGACCATGGACACACACTGCTGACCATGGACACACACTGCTGACCACGGACACACACTGCTGACCATGGACACACACCACTGACCACGGACACACACTGCTGATCATGGACACACACTGCTGACCATGGACACACACCGCTGACCATGGACACACACTGCTGACCACGGACACACACTGCTGACCACGGACACACACCGCTGACCACGGACACACACCGCTGACCACGGACACACACTGCTGATCATGGACACACACTGCTGACCATGGACACACACCGCTGACCATGGACACACACTGCTGACCACGGACACACACTGCTGACCACGGACACACACCGCTGACCATGGACACACACCGCTGACCACGGACGCACACTGCTGACCACGGACACACACCACTGACCATGGACACGCACCGCTGACCATGGACATACACCACTGACCATGGACACACACTGCTGACCATGGACACACACCGCTGACCATGGACACACAGCACTGACCATGGACACACACTGCTGACCATGGACACACACCACTGACCACGGGCACGCACCGCTGACCATGGACACACACCACTGACCACGGGCACGCACCGCTGACCATGGACACACACCACTGACCACTGGCACGCACCGCTGACCATGGACACACACCACTGACCACGGGCACGCACCGCTGACCATGGACACACACCGCTGACCATGGACACACACCACTGACCATGGACACACACTGCTGACCACGGACACACACCGCTGACCACGGACACACACCACTGACCATGGACACACACCGCCTACCACGGACACACACCGCTGACCACGGACACACACCGCTGACCATGGACACACACCGCTGACCATGGACACACACCGCTGACCACGGACACACACCACTGACCACGGACACACACCGCTGACCATGGACACACACTGCTGACCACGGACACACACCGCTGACCATGGACACACACCGCTGACCACGGACACACACCGCCGACCACGGACACACACCGCTGACCACGGACACACACCGCTGACCACGGACACACACCGCTGACCATGGACACACACCACTGACCATGGACACACACCGCTGACCATGGATACACACCACTGACCATGGACACACACCGCTGACCACGGACTCACACCGCTGACCATGGACACACACCGCTGACCACGGACTCACACCGCTGACCATGGACACACACCGCTGACCATGGACTCACACCGCTGACCATGGAAACACACCGCTGACCACGGACACACACCGCTGACCACGGACACACACCGCTGACCATGGACACACACCGCTGACCACGGACACACACCGCTGACCACGGACACACACCGCTGACCATAGACACACACCACTGACCACGGACACACACCGCTGACCACGGACACACACCGCTGACCATGGACACACACTGCTGACCACGGACACACACCGCTGACCATGGACACACACCGCTGACCATGGACACACACTGCTGACCACGGACACACACCGCTGACCATGGACACACACCACTGACCATGGACACACACCGCTGACCATGGACACACACTGCTGACCATGGACACACACCGCTGACCATGGACACACACCGCTGACCACGGACACACACTGCTGACCACGGACACACACCACTGACCATGGACACACACCACTGACCATGGACACACACCGCTGACCATGGACACACACCACTGACCATGGACACACACCGCTGACCACGGACACACACCGCTGACCACGGACACACACCGCTGACCACGGACACACACCGCTGACCATGGACACACACCGCTGACCATGGACACACACTGCTGACCATGGACACACACCACTGACCATGGACACACACCGCTGACCATGGGTGTAGACATGCGCTGATGCATATTTGCAAACGCTGGTGTCCTTGAGCTTCCTCTGCCAGCCCTGAGCACAGACTGGGCTGTCCGTGTGCCCGTGAAGGACACCAAGAAAGCTCTAATAGAACAATGGGAAGTTTTTGACAAGCGCAGGCTACTCAGCCCAGCAAAGCTTGCCAAACCCCTATTCACTTAGTGTGCTGTACTAACTATCGAGTTTAGATTTGGAAGTCTCGCAGGTACGTCAGCTTGCAGACTCTGGCAGACAGTGTGACAGGGGCAGCAGCTGGGTCCCAGTGAACCCCACATGGTCAGGGGCAGCAGCTGGGTCCCAGTGAACCCCACATGGTCAGGGGCAGCCACTCTGCTAACACGTACCGTCTCCCAGCATTCTTCCCCTGGTTAAGATGTTAAGATTTCATTGGAGCACAAAGTTGAGATTGGGCACCCGTGGAGTTATTTCAGTGAATCCTGACCCTGCTAACATTAACCCTTTCAAGCTGGCTCCTGGAAAGCATCCTCTCACTACCAAGAGCCCGTCACCCCTCTCCTCTGGCTCTATTCCCAGAGCTCCACTGGCTTTCCCTGCGAACAGATCCACAAATCTTTCCACATGTTGGAAAGATCACTGAATGTGGCCAGGTTCAGATGAGCTCTTCAGAATAGGGATCTCGTCAAATTCAGCATACCACACGACAAAAGCACTACCTGGTGCCAAATAGGATTAATTAATGACGAGAACACCACAAATTACGGCTGGCTGCCTCAACATTCACAGCTGGATTGACTGCAACGGGATTCACAGGCTGAACTGATGATCAAACAGGAATTACTAAAGAAGCCCAAAGGCTTAACAGTTTAGAATTGACTATCATGGTAACTGCTCCGGTTACTGGACTGAAAATGCACTATAACACCAACAGCCCCCTCCCCTCCCCTCCTCCCCGCAGCTCAGTCTCTGGGGAACATCTGGTAACAGGAGAAGCTCAGGGAGTTAAAACGTGCTTTAATCCCAGCGGGATGGTGGCCTGTGCGGGATTAGTAGGCTCCTTCCTTATTAATTAGAATGTTATTCCATGTGACACATTAAACAGACGGACTGATCCCTGAGCCTGGCTTTACAGTTGATTTAATCCTTCCTGCGCATGTGGATTGCTACAGCGCCCCTGTGCAATTCCAAGCCAGATTTAAGGATTTGAGTTTGATCAAAGCTAATAGGCACTCTATCACAATCCCCTCCTGGTCAGATCCTGCCACTGCCCAGTAGGTCAAGATTGATAATGGTAGAGCAGGGTCCGCCCGCTTGGCCTCACTTCCTGCTCTAATGCACAGCTGCTAAGCCATAAAGTCAAGTTTATTGTCATGTGCACAAGTACACTTACACACAGATGTGATGAAAAACTTACCCTGGGCAGCATTCATAAGGAAGTGCCTTATGAGAATAGGTTGAGTGGACTCCTTGGATGAGAGGTGACCTGACAGAGGTGTATAAGATGATGAGAGGTATTGATTCCCAGGGCTGAAATGGCTAGCATGAGAGGGCACAGTTTTAAGGTGCTGGGGAGTAGGTACAGAGGAGATGTCAGGGGTAGGTTTTTCACACAGAGAGTGGTGGGTGTGTGGAATGGGCTGCTGGTGATGGTGGTGGAGGTGGAAACAATAGGGTCTTTTACGAGACTCCTGGACAGGTACATGGAGCTTAGAAAAATAGAGGGCTGTGGGTAAGCCACGTGAGGACACGTTCGGCACAGCTTTGTGGGCCGAAGGGCCTGCATTGTGCTGTAGGTTTTCTATGTTTCTAAAAACATAAATAATATACCTGTCTTACAAGAAGGTCCATTTTAGTGCAAAGTGATCCAAGCAGTCTCAATTTTGATAAACTATAGTGATGAGGGTTTTGCTGATTAGTTCAAGAAATGAATGGTTGAACCTGGTGGTAAGAGAATTCAGGTTTCTGCACCTCCTGGCTGATAGTGTCTGCAAGCAGATGGCGTGGCTGAATGGCGATGGCAGATGGCGAGGCCTCCTTGAAGCAGCACCTTCTGGTTCCAGGATTACAGTAGGCAACGTATCTAATCTGGGGATCCTAACTTCTCACAATGCTGTACATTTGCATTGCCATATCAGGCCATGTTGCAACCAGCCTGGATACTACAACAGTACATCTGACACCGGCCACCTCTGAGGCAAAAGCTGAATCACGCCACGACCAGCTTCCTGCAGATGATGTGACCACGATCAGACAGCAGCCGTTTTTACTAGCTATTTTTGGGCACGGGAACAATAGAAGCCATTTCGAAGCAAGTCTGAACATCAGACTGCAGAGGCAAGAAGCTAAACCTCCCCGTGGTCCACGCAGATCGTTAGGTCTCAGCCAAGTACCCAATCTTTGCTCAACGTAGCTGGACACAGATATGGATGGAGAAAAGGCAGATGGAGTTTATTCCAGGCAAGTGTGAGGTGTTGTATTTTGAGAAATCAAAGAGGATAATATGAAAGCAGAATGGATGAAAGAAGCATGGGGTGGTGAAGGATTACATTGATCTTGAAATAGAGTTAAAGGGACAGCTCAACTTTGTGGGCCGAAGAGCCTGTTCTGTGCTGTACTGTTCTATGTTCTACACAGTTAGTGGCAAAGCATTTCACAGCATCAGTGTATAGGGAGATGGTGGGGTTGAAGTCCATAACCTTCAGGAAGCAGCCATGCAAGCAGATGGAGTGGTGTAGATGGAGTGGTGTAGATGGAATGGTGTAGATGGAGTGGTGTAGATGGAGTGGTGAAGATGGAGTGGTGTAGATGGAGTGGTGTAGAAGGAGTGGTGTAGATGGAGTGGTGTAGATGGAGTGGTGTAGATGGAGTGGTGTAGAAGGAGTGGTGCAGATGGAGTGGTGTAGATGGAGTGGTGCAGAAAGAGCTTTGTAGATGGAGTGGTGTAGATGGAGTGGTGTAGATGGAGTGGTGTAGAAGGAGTGATGTAGAAGGAGTGGTGTAGAAGGAGTGGTGTAGATGGAGTGGTGTAGAAGGAGTGGTGTAGATGGAGTGGTGTAGAAGGAGTGGTGTAGATGGAGTGGTGTAGATGGAGTGGTGTAGATGGAGTGATGTAGAAGGAGGTGTAGATGGAGTGGTGTAGATGGAGTGGAGTAGATGGAGTGGTGTAGAAGGAGTGGTGTACATGGAGTGGTGTAGATGGAGTGGTGCAGAAAGAGCTGTGTAGATGGAGTGGTGTAGATGGAGTGGTGTAGATGGAGTGGTGCAGAAAGAGCTCTGTAGATGGAGTGGTGTAGATGGAGTGGTGTAGATGCAGTGGTGTAGAAGGAGTGGTGTAGATGGAGTGGTGTAGAAGCAGTGGTGTAGAAGGAGTGGTGTAGAAGGAGTTGTGTGGATGGAGTGGTGTAGATGGAGTGGTGTAGATGGAGTGGTGTAGAAGCAGTGGTGTAGAAGGAGTGGTGTAGAAGGAGTTGTGTGGATGGAGTGGTGTAGATGGAGTGATGTAGAAGGAGGTGTAGATGGAGTGGTGTAGATGGAGTGGAGTAGATGGAGTGGTGTAGAAGGAGTGGTGTACATGGAGTGGTGTAGATGGAGTGGTGCAGAAAGAGCTGTGTAGATGGAGTGGTGTAGATGGAGTGGTGTAGATGGAGTGGTGCAGAAAGAGCTCTGTAGATGGAGTGGTGTAGATGGAGTGGTGTAGATGCAGTGGTGTAGAAGGAGTGGTGTAGATGGAGTGGTGTAGAAGGAGTGGTGTAGATGGAGTGGTGTAGATGGAGTGGTGTAGATGGAGTGGTGTAGATGGAGTGGTGTAGAAGGAGTGATGTAGAAGGAGTGGTGTAGAAGGAGTGGTGTAGATGGAGTGGTGTAGAAGGAGTGGTGTAGATGGAGTGGTGTAGATGGAGTGGTGTAGATGGAGTGGTGCAGAAAGAGCTGTGTAGATGGAGTGGTGTAGATGGAGTGGTGTAGAAGGAGTGGTGTAGATGGAGTGGTGTAGAAGGAGTGGTGTAGATGGAGTGGTGTAGATGGAGTGGTGCAGAAAGAGCTGTGTAGATGGAGTGGTGTAAATGGAGTGGTGTAGAAGCAGTGGTGTAGAAGGAGTGGTGTAGAAGGAGTTGTGTGGATGGAGTGGTGTAGATGGAGTGGTGTAGATGGAGTGGTGTAGAAGCAGTGGTGTAGAAGGAGTGGTGTAGAAGGAGTTGTGTGGATGGAGTGGTGTAGATGGAGTGGTGTAGATGGAGTGGTGTAGATGGAGTGGTGTAGATGGAGTGGTGTAGAAGGAGTGGTGTAGATGGAGCGGTGTAGAAGGAGTTGTGTGGATGGAGTGGTGTAGATGGAGCGGTGTAGATGGAGTGGTGTAGATGGAGTGCTGTAGATGGAGTGGTGTAGAAGGAGGTGTAGATGGAGTGGTGTAGATGGAGTGATGTAGATGGAGTGGTGTAGATGGAGTGGTGTAGAAGGAGTGGTGTAGATGGAGTGGTGTAGATGGAGTTGAGTAGATGGAGTGGTGTAGAAGGAGTGGTGTAGATGGAGTGGTGTAGATGGAGTGGTGTAGATGGAGAGGTGTAGATGGAGTGGTGTAGAAGGAGTGGTGTAGATGGAGTGGTGTAGATGGAGTGGTGTAGAAGGAGTGGTGTAGATGGAGTGGTGTAGATGGAGTTGAGTAGATGGAGTGGTGTAGAAGGAGTGGTGTAGATGGAGTGGTGTAGATGGAGTGGTGTATATGGAGTTGAGTAGATGGAGTGGTGTAGATGGAGTGGTGTAGATGGAGTGGTGTAGATGGAGTGGTGTAGATGGAGTGGTGTAGAAGCAGTGGTGTAGAAGGAGTGGTGTAGAAGGAGTTGTGTGGATGGAGTGGTGTAGATGGAGTGGTGTAGATGGAGTGGTGTAGATGGAGTGATGTAGAAGGAGGTGTAGATGGAGTGGTGTAGATGGAGTGGTGTAGATGGAGTGGTGTAGAAGGACTGGTGTAGATGGAGTGGTGTAGATGGAGTTGTGTGGATGGAGTGGTGTAGAAGCAGTGGTGTAGAAGGAGTGGTGTAGAAGGAGTGGTGTAGATGGAGTGGTGTAGATGGAGTGGTGTAGAAGGAGTTGTGTGGATGGAGTGGTGTAGAAGCAGTGGTGTAGAAGGAGTGGTGTAGAAGGAGTGGTGTAGATGGAGTGGTGTAGATGGAGTGGTGTAGAAGGAGTGGTGTAGATGGAGTGGTGCAGATGGAGTGGTGTAGAAGGAGTGGTGTAGATGGAGTGGTGTAGATGGAGTTGAGTAGATGGAGTGGTGCAGATGGAGTGGTATAGAAGGAGTGGTGTAGATGGAGTGGTGTAGATGGAGTGGTGTAGAAGGAGTGGTGTAGATGGAGTGGTGCAGATGGAGTGGTGTAGAAGGAGTGGTGTAGATGGAGTGATGTAGAAGGAGTGGTGTAGATGGAGTGGTGTAGATGGAGTTGAGTAGCTGGAGTGGTGCAGATGGAGTGCTGTAGAAAGAGTGGTGTAGATGGAGTGGTGTAGATGGAGTGGTGTAGATGGAGTGATGTAGATGGAGTGGTGTAGATGGAGTGGTGCAGATGGAGTGGTGTAGAAGGAGTGGTGTAGATGGACTGTTGTAGATGGAGTGGTGTAAATGGAGTGGTGTAGATGGAGTGGTGTAAATGGAGTGGTGTAGAAGGGGTGGTGTAAATGGAGTGGTGTAGAAGGAGTGGTGTAAATGGAGTGGTGTAGAAGGAGTGGTGTAAATGGAGTGGTGTAGATGGAGTGGTGTAGAAGGAGTGGTGTAGATGGAGTGGTGCAGATGGAGTGGTGTAGAAGGAGTGGTGTAGATGGAGTGGTGTAGATGGAGTGGTGTAAATGGAGTGGTGTAGATGGAGTGGTGTAAATGGAGTGGTGTAGAAGGAGTGGTGTAAATGGAGTGGTGTAGATGGAGTGGTGTAGAAGGAGTGGAGTAGAAGGAGTGGTGTAGATGGAGTGGTGTAGATGGAGTTGAGTAGATGGAGTGGTGCAGATGGAGTGGTGTAGAAGGAGTGGTGTAGATGGAGTTGAGTAGATGGAGTGGTGCAGATGGAGTGGTGTAGAAGGAGTGGTGTCGATGGAGTTGTGTAGATGGAGTGGTGTGGATGGAGTGGTGTAGAAGCAGTGGTGTAGAAGGAGTGGTGTAGAAGGAGTGGTGTAGATGGAGTGGTGTAGATGGAGTGGTGTAGAAGCAGTGGTGTAGATGGAGTGGTGTAGAAGGAGTTGTGTGGATGGAGTGGTGTAGAAGCAGTGGTGTAGAAGGAGTGGTGTAGATGGAGTGGTGTAGAAGGAGTTGTGTGGATGGAGTGGTGTAGAAGCAGTGGTGTAGAAGGAGTGGTGTAGAAGGAGTGGTGTAGATGGAGTGGTGCAGATGGAGTGGTGTAGAAGGAGTGGTGTAGATGGAGTGGTGTAGAAGGAGTGATGCAGACGGAGTTGTGTAGATGGAGTGGTGTAGAAGGAGTGGTGTAGATGGAGTGGTGTAGAAGGAGTGGTGTAGATGGAGTGGTGTAGCAGGAGTGGTGTAGAAGGAGTGGTGTAGATGGAGTGGTGTAGAAGGAGTGGTGTAGATGGAGTGGTGTAGAAGGAGTGGTGTAGAAGGAGTGGTGTAGATGGAGTGGTGTAGAAGGAGTGGTGTAGAAGCAGTGGTGTAGAAGGAGTGGTGTAGAAGGAGTGGTGTAGAAGGAGTGGTGTAGATGGAGTGATGTAGATGGAGTGGTGTAGAAGGAGTGGTGTAGATGGAGTGGTCTAGAAGGAGTGATGTAGACAGAGTTGTGTAGATGGAGTGGTGTAGAAGGAGTGATGTAGATGGAGTGGTGTCGATGGAGTGGTGTAGGTGGAGTGATGTAGATGGTGTGGTGTAGATGGAGTGGTGTAGATGGAGTGGTGTAGATGGAGTGGTGTAGAAGGAGTGGTGTCGATGGAGTGGTGTAGATGGAGTGATGTAGATGGAGTGGTGTAGATGGAGTGGTGTAGATGGAGTGGTGTAGAAGGAGTGGTGTCGATGGAGTGGTGTAGATGGAGTGATGTAGATGGTGTGGTGTAGATGGAGTGGTGTAGAAGGAGTGGTGTAGATGGAGTGGTGTAGAAGGAGTGGTGTAGATGGAGTGGTGTAGTAGGAGTGGTGTAGATGGAGTGGTGTAGAAGGAGTGGTGTAGAAGGAGTGGTGTAGAAGGAGTGGTGTAGATGGAGTGGTGTAGAAGGAGTGGTGTAGAAGGAGTGGTGTAGATGGAGTGGTGTAGATGGAGTGGTGTAGATGGAGTGGTGTAGAAGGAGTCGTCTAGATGGAGTGGTGTAGATGGAGTGGTGTAGATGAAGTGGTGTAGATCGAGTGGTGTAGATGGAGTGGTGTAGATGGAGTGGTGTAGAAGGAGTGGTGTAGAAGGAGTTGAGTAGATGGAGTTGTGTAGATGGAGTGGTGTAGAAGGAGTTGTGTAGAAGCAGTGCTGTAGAAGGAGTGGTGTAGAAGGAGTGGTGTAGAAGGAGTAGTGTAGATGGAGTGGTGTAGATGGAGTGGTGTAGATGGAGTGATGTAGATGGAGTGGTGTAGAAGGAGTGGTGTAGATGGAGTGGTGTACATGGAGTGGTGTAGATGGAGTGGAGTAGATGGAGTGGTGTAGATGGAGTGGTGTAGAAAGAGTGGTGTAGAAGGAGTGGTGTAGATGGAGTGGTGTAGATGGAGTGGTGTAGATGGAGTGGAGTAGATGGAGTGGTGTAGATGGAGTGGTGTAGATGGAGTGGTGTAGATGGAGTGATGTAGATGGAGTGGTGTAGAAGGAGTGGTGTAGAAGGAGTGGTGTAGATGGAGTGGTGTAGATGGAGTGGTGTAGATGGAGTGATGTAGATGGAGTGGTGTAGAAGGAGTGGTGTAGAAGGAGTGGTGTAGATGGAGTGGTGTACATGGAGTGGTGTAGATGGAGTGGAGTAGATGGAGTGGTGTAGATGGAGTGGTGTAGAAAGAGTGGTGTAGAAGGAGTGGTGTAGATGGAGTGGTGTAGATGGAGTGGTGTAGATGGAGTGGAGTAGATGGAGTGGTGTAGATGGAGTGGTGTAGATGGAGTGCTGTAGATGGAGTGATGTAGATGGAGTGGTGTAGAAGGAGTGGTGTAGAAGGAGTGGTGTAGATGGAGTGGTGTAGATGGAGTGGTGTAGATGGAGTGATGTAGATGGAGTGGTGTAGAAGGAGTGGTGTAGATGGAGTGGTGTACATGGAGTGGTGTAGATGGAGTGGAGTAGATGGAGTGGTGTAGATGGAGTGGTGTAGAAAGAGTGGTGTAGAAGGAGTGGTGTAGATGGAGTGGTGTAGATGGAGTGGTGTAGATGGAGTGGAGTAGATGGAGTGGTGTAGATGGAGTGGTGTAGATGGAGTGATGTAGAAGGAGTTGTGTAGAAGGAGTTGTGTAGAAGGAGGGGTGTAGATGGAGTGGTGTAGAAGGAGTGGTGTAGATGGAGTGGTGTAGATGGAGTGGTGTAGATGGAGTGATGTAGAAGGAGTTGTGTAGATGGAGTGGTGTAGATGGAGTGGTGTAGATGGAGTGGTGTAGAAGGAGTGGTGTAGAAGGAGTGGTGTAGATGGAGTGGTGTAGAAGGAGTGATGTAGAAGGAGTTGAGTAGATGGAGTGGTGTAGATGGAGTGGTGTAGAAGGAGTGGTGTAGATGGAGTGGTGTAGATGGAGTGATGTAGAAGGAGTTGTGTAGATGGAGTGGTGTAGAAGGAGTGATGTAGAAGGAGTTGAGTAGATGGAGTGGTGTAGAAGGAGTGGTGTAGAAGGAGTTGTGTAGATGGAGTGGTGTAGAAGGAGTGGTGTAGATGGAGTGGTGTAGAAGGAGTGATGTAGAAGGAGTTGTGTAGATGGAGTGGTGTAGAAGGAGTGATGTAGAAGGAGTGGTGTAGATGGAGTGGTGTAAATGGAGTGATGTAGATGGAGTGGTGTAGATGGAGTGGGGTAATTGGAGTGGTGTCGATGGAGTGGTGTAGATGGAGTGGTGTAGATGGAGTTGTGTAGATGGAGTGGTGTAGAAGGAGTGGTGTAGATGGAGTGGTGTAGATGGCGTGGTGTAGATGGAGTGGTGTAGAAGGAGTGATGTAGAAGGAGTGGTGTAGATGGAGTTGTGTAGATGGAGTGGTGTAGAAGGAGTGGTGTAGATGGAGTGGTGTAGATGGAGTGGTGTAGATGGAGTGGTGTAGATGGAGTGATGTAGATGGAGTGGTGTAAATGGAGTGGTGTAGATGGAGTGGTGTAGATGGAGTGATGTAGATAGAGTGGTGTAGATGGAGTGGTGTAGATGGAGTGGTGTAGATGGAGTGATGTAGATGGAGTGTTGTAGTAGGAGTGGTGTAGATGGAGTGGGGTAATTGGAGTGGTGTCGATGGAGTGGTGTAAATGGAGTGGTGTAGATGCAGTGATGTAGATGGAGTGGTGTAGATGGAGTGGGGTAATTGGAGTGGTGTCGATGGAGTGGTGTAGATGGAGTGGTGTAGAAGGAGTGGTGTAGATGGAGTGGGGTAATTGGAGTGGTGTCGATGGAGTGGTGTAGATGGAGTGGTGTAGAAGGAGTGGTGTAGATGGAGTGATGTAGATGGAGTGGTGGTGAAGGAGTGGTGTAGATGGAGTGGAGTAGATGGAGTGGTGTAGATGGAGTGGAGTAGATGGAGTGGTGTAGATGGAGTGGTGTAGAAGGAGTGGTGTAGACGGAGTGGTGTAGATGGAGTGGTGTAGATGGAGTGGTGTAGATGGAGTGGAGTAGATGGAGTGGTGTAGATGGAGTGGTGTAGAAGGAGTGATGTAGAAGGAGTGGTGTAGAAGGAGTGTTGTAGATGGAGTGGTGTAGATGGAGTGGTGTAGATGGAGTGATGTAGAAGGAGTTGTGTAGATGGAGTGGTGTAGATGGAGTGGTGTAGATGGAGTGGTGTAGAAGGAGTGGTGTAGAAGGAGTGGTGTAGATGGAGTGATGTAGAAGGAGTTGAGTAGATGGAGTGGTGTAGATGGAGTGGTGTAGAAGGAGTGGTGTAGATGGAGTGGTGTAGATGGAGTGATGTAGAAGGAGTTGTGTAGATGGAGTGGTGTAGAAGGAGTGATGTAGAAGGAGTTGAGTAGATGGAGTGGTGTAGAAGGAGTGGTGTAGAAGGAGTTGTGTAGATGGAGTGTTGTAGAAGGAGTGGTGTAGATGGTGTGGGGTAATTGGAGTGGTGTCGATGGAGTGGTGTAAATGGAGTGGTGTAGATGGAGTGATGTAGATGGTGTGGTGTAGATGGAGTGGGGTAATTGGAGTGGTGGCGATGGAGTGGTGTAGATGGAGTGGTGTAGAAGGAGTGGTGTAGATGGAGTGGGGTAATTGGAGTGGTGTCGATGGAGTGGTGTAGATGGAGTGGTGTAGAAGGAGTGGTGTAGATGGAGTGGGGTAATTGGAGTGGTGTCGATGGAGTGGTGTAGATGGAGTGGTGTAGATGGAGTGGTGTAGAAGGAGTGGTGTAGATGGAGTGGGGTAATTGGAGTGGTGTCGATGGAGTGGTGTAGAAGGAGTGGTGTAGAAGGAGTGGTGTAGATGGAGTGGTGTAGATGGAGTGGTGTAGAAGGAGTGGTGTAGATGGAGTGATGTAGATGGAGTGGTGTAGAAGGAGTTGAGTAGATGGAGTTGAGTAGATGGAGTGGTGTAGAAGGAGTGGTGTAGATGGAGTGGTGTAGAAGGAGTGGTGTAGATGGAGTGGTGTAGATGGAGTAATGTTGATGGAGTGGTGTAGATGGAGTGGTGTAGAAGGAGTGGTGTAGATGGAGTGGTGTAGATGGAGTGGTGTAGATGGAGTGATGTAGATGGAGTGATGTAGATGGAGTGGTGTAGATGGAGTGGTGTAGATGGAGTGGTGTAGATGGAGTGGTGTAGAAGGAGTGGTGTAGATGGAGTGGTGTAGATGGAGTGGTGGAGATGGAGTGGAGCAGATGGAGTGGTGTAGATGGAGTGGTGTAGATGGAGTGGTGTAGAAGGAGTGGTGTAGATGGAGTGGTGTAGAAGGAGTGCTGTAGATGGAGTGGTGTAGATGGAGTGGTGTAGAAGGAGTGGTGTAGATGGAGTGGTGTAGATGGAGTGGTGTAGATGGAGTGGTGTAGAAGGAGTGGTGTAGATGGAGTGGTGTAGAAGGAGTGGTGTAGATGGAGTGGTGTAGATGGAGTGGTGTAGAAGGAGTGGTGTAGATGGAGTGGTGTAGATGGAGTGGTGTAGATGGAGTGGTGTAGAAGGAGTGGTGTAGATGGAGTGGTGTAGAAGGAGTTGAGTAGATGGAGTTGAGTAGATGGAGTGGTGTAGATGGAGTGGTGTAGATGGAGTGGTGTAGAAGGAGTGGTGTAGATGGAGTGGTGTAGAAGGAGTGGTGTAGATGGAGTGGTGTAGATGGAGTGGTGTAGAAGGAGTGGTGTAGATGGAGTGGTGTAGAAGGAGTTGAGTAGATGGAGTTGAGTAGATGGAGTGGTGTAGATGGAGTGGTGTAGATGGAGTGGTGTAGAAGGAGTGGTGTAGATGGAGTGGTGTAGAAGGAGTGGTGTAGAAGCAGTGGTGTAGAAAGAGCTGTGTAGAAGGAGTGGTGTAGATGGAGTGGTGTAGATGGAGTGGTGTAGATGGAGTGATGTAGATGGAGTGATGTAGATGGAGTGGTGTAGATGGAGTGGTGTAGATGGAGTGGTGTAGATGGAGTGGTGTAGAAGGAGTGGTGTAGATGGAGTGGTGTAGAAGGAGTGGTGTAGATGGAGTGGTGTAGATGGAGTAATGTTGATGGAGTGGTGTAGATGGAGTGGTGTAGAAGGAGTGGTGTAGATGGAGTGGTGTAGATGGAGTGGTGTAGATGGAGTGATGTAGATGGAGTGATGTAGATGGAGTGGTGTAGATGGAGTGGTGTAGATGGAGTGGTGTAGATGGAGTGGTGTAGAAGGAGTGGTGTAGATGGAGTGGTGTAGATGGAGTGGTGTAGATGGAGTGGAGCAGATGGAGTGGTGTAGATGGAGTGGTGTAGATGGAGTGGTGTAGATGGAGTGGTGTAGAAGGAGTGGTGTAGATGGAGTGTTGTAGAAGGAGTGGTGTAGATGGAGTGGTGTAGATGGAGTGGTGTAGAAGGAGTGGTGTAGATGGAGTGGTGTAGATGGAGTGGTGTAGATGGAGTGGTGTAGAAGGAGTGGTGTAGATGGAGTGGTGTAGAAGGAGTGGTGTAGATGGAGTGGTGTAGATGGAGTGGTGTAGAAGGAGTGGTGTAGATGGAGTGGTGTAGATGGAGTGGTGTAGATGGAGTGGTGTAGAAGGAGTGGTGTAGATGGAGTGGTGTAGAAGGAGTTGAGTAGATGGAGTTGAGTAGATGGAGTGGTGTAGATGGAGTGGTGTAGATGGAGTGGTGTACAAGGAGTGGTGTAGATGGAGTGGTGTAGAAGGAGTGGTGTAGATGGAGTGGTGTAGATGGAGTGGTGTAGAAGGAGTGGTGTAGATGGAGTGGTGTAGAAGGAGTTGAGTAGATGGAGTTGAGTAGATGGAGTGGTGTAGATGGAGTGGTGTAGATGGAGTGGTGTAGAAGGAGTGGTGTAGATGGAGTGGTGTAGAAGGAGTGGTGTAGAAGCAGTGGTGTAGAAAGAGCTGTGTAGAAGGAGTGGTGTAGATGGAGTGGTGTAGATGGAGTGGTGTAGATGGAGTGGTGTAGATGGAGTGATGTAGATGGAGTGATGTAGATGGAGTGGTGTAGATGGAGTGGTGTAGATGGAGTGGTGTAGATGGAGTGGTGTAGAAGGAGTGGTGTAGATGGAGTGGTGTAGATGGAGTGGTGTAGATGGAGTGGTGCAGATGGAGTGGTGTAGATGGAGTGGTGTAGATGGAGTGGTGTAGATGGAGTGGTGTAGAAGGAGTGGTGTAGATGGAGTGGTGTAGAAGGAGTGATGTAGAAGGAGTGGTGTAGATGGAGTGGTGTAGATGGAGTTGTGTAGATGGAGTGGTGTAGAAGGAGTGATGTAGAAGGAGTGGTGTAGATGGAGTGGTGTAGAAGGAGTGGTGTAGATGGAGTGGTGTAGATGGAGTGGTGTAGAAGGAGTTGAGTAGATGGAGTGGTGTAGATGGAGTGGGGTAATTGGAGTGGTGTCGATGGAGTGGTGTAAATGGAGTGGTGTAGATGGAGTGATGTAGATGGAGTGGTGTAGATGGAGTGGGGTAATTGGAGTGGTGTCGATGGAGTGGTGTAGATGGAGTGGTGTGGAAGGAGTGGTGTAGATGGAGTGGGGTAATTGGAGTGGTGTCGATGGAGTGGTGTAGATGGAGTGGTGTAGAAGGAGTGGTGTAGATGGAGTGGGGTAATTGGAGTGGTGTCGATGGAGTGGTGTAGATGGAGTGGTGTAGAAGGAGTGTTGTAGATGGAGTGGGGTAATTGGAGTGGTGTCGATGGAGTGGTGTAGAAGGAGTGGTGTAGAAGGAGTGGTGTAGATGGAGTGGTGTAGATGGAGTGGTGTAGAAGGAGTGGTGTAGATGGAGTGATGTAGATGGAGTGGTGTAGAAGGAGTTGAGTAGATGGAGTTGAGTAGATGGAGTGGTGTAGAAGGAGTGGTGTAGATGGAGTGGTGTAGAAGGAGTGGTGTAGATGGAGTGGTGTAGATGGAGTGGTGTAGATGGAGTGATGTAGATGGAGTGATGTAGATGGAGTGATGTAGATGGAGTGGTGTAGATGGAGTGGTGTAGATGGAGTGATGTAGATGGAGTGGTGTAGATGGAGTGGTGTAGATGGAGTGGTGTAGATGGAGTGGTGCAGATGGAGTGGTGTAGATGGAGTGGTGTAGATGGAGTGGTGTAGATGGAGTGGTGTAGAAGGAGTGGTGTAGATGGAGTGGTGTAGAAGGAGTGGTGTAGATGCAGTGGTGTAGATGGAGTGGTGTAGAAGGAGTGGTATAGATGGAGTGGTGTAGATGGAGTGGTGTAGATGGAGTGGTGTAGATGGAGTGGTGTAGAAGGAGTGGTGTAGATGGAGTGGTGTAGAAGGAGTGGTGTAGATGGAGTGGTGTAGATGGAGTGGTGTAGAAGGAGTGGTGTAGATGGAGTGGTGTAGATGGAGTGGTGTAGATGGAGTGGTGTAGAAGGAGTGGTGTAGATGGAGTGGTGTAGAAGGAGTGGTGTAGATGGAGTGGTGTAGATGGAGTGGTGTAGAAGGAGTGGTGTAGATGGAGTGGTGTAGATGGAGTGGTGTAGATGGAGTGATGTAGATGGAGTGATGTAGATGGAGTGGTGTAGAAGGAGTTGAGTAGATGGAGTTGAGTAGATGGAGTGGTGTAGAAGGAGTGGTGTAGATGGAGTGGTGTAGAAGGAGTGGTGTAGATGGAGTGGTGTAGATGGAGTGGTGTAGATGGGAGTGATGTAGATGGAGTGATGTAGATGGAGTGGTGTAGATGGAGTGGTGTAGATGGAGTGGTGTAGATGGAGTGATGTAGATGGAGTGGTGTAGATGGAGTGGTGTAGATGGAGTGGTGTAGTGGAGTGGTGTAGATGGAGTGGTGCAGATGGAGTGGTGTAGATGGAGTGGTGTAGATGGAGTGGTGTAGATGGAGTGGTGTAGAAGGAGTGGTGTAGATGGAGTGGTGTAGAAGGAGTGGTGTAGATGCAGTGGTGTAGATGGAGTGGTGTAGAAGGAGTGGTATAGATGGAGTGGTGTAGATGGAGTGGTGTAGATGGAGTGGTGTAGATGGAGTGGTGTAGAAGGAGTGGTGTAGATGGAGTGGTGTAGAAGGAGTGGTGTAGATGGAGTGGTGTAGATGGAGTGGTGTAGAAGGAGTGGTGTAGATGGAGTGGTGTAGATGGAGTGGTGTAGATGGAGTGGTGTAGAAGGAGTGGTGTAGATGGAGTGGTGTAGAAGGAGTGGTGTAGATGGAGTGGTGTAGATGGAGTGGTGTAGAAGGAGTGGTGTAGATGGAGTGGTGTAGATGGAGTGGTGTAGATGGAGTGGTGTAGAAGGAGTGGTGTAGATGGAGTGGTGTAGAGGAGTGAGTAGATGGAGTTGGTAGATGGAGTGGTGTAGATGGAGTGGTGTAGATGGAGTGGTGTAGAAGGAGTGGTGTAGATGGAGTGGTGTAGAAGGAGTGGTGTAGATGGAGTGATGTAGATGGGTGGTGTAGGAGTTGAGTAGTGGAGTTGGTAGATGGAGTGGTGTAGAAGGAGTGGTGTAGATGGAGTGGTGTAGAAGGAGTGGTGTAGATGGAGTGGTGTAGATGGAGTGGTGTAGATGGAGTGATGTAGATGGAGTGATGTAGATGGAGTGGTGTAGATGGAGTGGTGTAGATGGAGTGGTGTAGATGGAGTGATGTAGATGGAGTGGTGTAGATGGAGTGGTGTAGATGGAGTGGTGTAGATGGAGTGGTGTAGATGGAGTGGTGCAGATGGAGTGGTGTAGATGGAGTGGTGTAGATGGAGTGGTGTAGATGGAGTGGTGTAGAAGGAGTGGTGTAGATGGAGTGGTGTAGAAGGAGTGGTGTAGATGCAGTGGTGTAGATGGAGTGGTGTAGAAGGAGTGGTATAGATGGAGTGGTGTAGATGGAGTGGTGTAGATGGAGTGGTGTAGAAGGAGTGGTGTAGATGGAGTGGTGTAGAAGGAGTGGTGTAGATGGAGTGGTGTAGATGGAGTGGTGTAGATGGAGTGGTGTAGAAGGAGTGGTGTAGATGGAGTGGTGTAGAAGGAGTGATGTAGAAGGAGTGGTGTAGATGGAGTGGTGTAGATGGAGTTGTGTAGATGGAGTGGTGTAGAAGGAGTGATGTAGAAGGAGTGGTGTAGATGGAGTGGTGTAGAAGGAGTGGTGTAGATGGAGTGGTGTAGATGGAGTGGTGTAGAAGGAGTTGAGTAGATGGAGTGGTGTAGATGGAGTGGGGTAATTGGAGTGGTGTCGATGGAGTGGTGTAAATGGAGTGGTGTAGATGGAGTGATGTAGATGGAGTGGTGTAGATGGAGTGGGGTAATTGGAGTGGTGTCGATGGAGTGGTGTAGATGGAGTGGTGTGGAAGGAGTGGTGTAGATGGAGTGGGGTAATTGGAGTGGTGTCGATGGAGTGGTGTAGATGGAGTGGTGTAGAAGGAGTGGTGTAGATGGAGTGGGGTAATTGGAGTGGTGTCGATGGAGTGGTGTAGATGGAGTGGTGTAGAAGGAGTGTTGTAGATGGAGTGGGGTAATTGGAGTGGTGTCGATGGAGTGGTGTAGAAGGAGTGGTGTAGAAGGAGTGGTGTAGATGGAGTGGTGTAGATGGAGTGGTGTAGAAGGAGTGGTGTAGATGGAGTGATGTAGATGGAGTGGTGTAGAAGGAGTTGAGTAGATGGAGTTGAGTAGATGGAGTGGTGTAGAAGGAGTGGTGTAGATGGAGTGGTGTAGAAGGAGTGGTGTAGATGGAGTGGTGTAGATGGAGTGGTGTAGATGGAGTGATGTAGATGGAGTGATGTAGATGGAGTGATGTAGATGGAGTGGTGTAGATGGAGTGGTGTAGATGGAGTGATGTAGATGGAGTGGTGTAGATGGAGTGGTGTAGATGGAGTGGTGTAGATGGAGTGGTGCAGATGGAGTGGTGTAGATGGAGTGGTGTAGATGGAGTGGTGTAGATGGAGTGGTGTAGAAGGAGTGGTGTAGATGGAGTGGTGTAGAAGGAGTGGTGTAGATGCAGTGGTGTAGATGGAGTGGTGTAGAAGGAGTGGTATAGATGGAGTGGTGTAGATGGAGTGGTGTAGATGGAGTGGTGTAGATGGAGTGGTGTAGAAGGAGTGGTGTAGATGGAGTGGTGTAGAAGGAGTGGTGTAGATGGAGTGGTGTAGATGGAGTGGTGTAGAAGGAGTGGTGTAGATGGAGTGGTGTAGATGGAGTGGTGTAGATGGAGTGGTGTAGAAGGAGTGGTGTAGATGGAGTGGTGTAGAAGGAGTGGTGTAGATGGAGTGGTGTAGATGGAGTGGTGTAGAAGGAGTGGTGTAGATGGAGTGGTGTAGATGGAGTGGTGTAGATGGAGTGATGTAGATGGAGTGATGTAGATGGAGTGGTGTAGAAGGAGTTGAGTAGATGGAGTTGAGTAGATGGAGTGGTGTAGAGGAGTGGTGTAGATGGAGTGGTGTAGAAGGAGTGGTGTAGATGGAGTGGTGTAGATGGAGTGGTGTAGATGGAGTGATGTAGATGGAGTGATGTAGATGGAGTGGTGTAGATGGAGTGGTGTAGATGGAGTGGTGTAGATGGAGTGATGTAGATGGAGTGGTGTAGATGGAGTGGTGTAGATGGAGTGGTGTAGATGGAGTGGTGTAGATGGAGTGGTGCAGATGGAGTGGTGTAGATGGAGTGGTGTAGATGGAGTGGTGTAGATGGAGTGGTGTAGAAGGAGTGGTGTAGATGGAGTGGTGTAGAAGGAGTGGTGTAGATGCAGTGGTGTAGATGGAGTGGTGTAGAAGGAGTGGTATAGATGGCAGTGGTGTAGATGGAGTGGTGTAGATGGAGTGGTGTAGATGGAGTGGTGTAGAAGGAGTGGTGTAGATGGAGTGGTGTAGAAGGAGTGGTGTAGATGGAGTGGTGTAGATGGAGTGGTGTAGAAGGAGTGGTGTAGATGGAGTGGTGTAGATGGAGTGTTGTAGATGGAGTGGTGTAGAAGGAGTGGTGTAGATGGAGTGGTGTAGAAGGAGTGGTGTAGATGGAGTGGTGTAGATGGAGTGGTGTAGAAGGAGTGGTGTAGATGGAGTGGTGTAGATGGAGTGGTGTAGATGGAGTGGTGTAGAAGGAGTGGTGTAGATGGAGTGGTGTAGAAGGGTTGAGTAGATGGAGTTGTGTAGATGGTGTGGTGTTGATGGAGTGGTGTAGATGGTGTGGTGTAGAAGGAGTGGTGTAGATGGAGTGGTGTAGAAGGAGTGGTGTAGATGGAGTGATGTAGATGGAGTGGTTGTAGAGGGTTGAGTAGATGGTGTTGGTAGATGGAGTGGTGTAGAAGGAGTGGTGTAGATGGAGTGGTGTTGAGGAGTGGTGTAGATGGAGTGGTGTAGATGGAGTGGTGTAGATGGAGTGATGTAGATGGAGTGTTGTAGTTGGAGTGGTGTAGATGGAGTGGTGTAGATGGAGTGGTGTAGATGGAGTGATGTAGATGGAGTGGTGTAGATGGAGTGGTGTAGATGGAGTGGTGTAGATGGGAGTGGTGTAGATGGAGTGGTGTAGATGGAGTGGTGTAGATGGAGTGGTGTAGATGGGTGGTGTAGATGGAGTGGTGTAGATGAGTGGTGTAGATGGAGTGGTGTAGAAGGAGTGGTGTAGATGCGTGGTGTAGATGGAGTGGTGTAGAAGGAGTGGTATAGATGGAGTGGTGTAGATGGAGTGGTGTAGATGGAGTGGTGTAGATGGTGTGGTGTAGATGGAGTGGTGTAGATGGAGTGGTGTAGAAGGAGTGGTGTAGATGGAGTGGTGTAGATGGAGTGGTGTAGAAGGAGTGGTGTAGATGGAGTGGTGTAGATGGAGTGGTGTAGATGGAGTGGTGTAGAAGGAGTGGTGTAGATGGAGTGGTGTAGAAGGAGTGGTGTAGATGGAGTGGGTGTAGATGGAGTGGTGTAGAAGGAGTGGTGTAGATGGAGTGGTGTAGATGGAGTGGTGTAGATGGAGTGGTGTAGAAGGAGTGGTGTAGATGGAGTGGTGTAGAGGAGTTGAGTAGATGGAGTTGTGTAGATGGAGTGGTGTAGATGGAGTGGTGTAGATGGAGTGGTGTAGAAGGAGTGGTGTAGATGGAGTGGTGTAGAAGGAGTGGTGTAGATGGAGTGGTGTAGATGGAGTGGTGTAGATGGAGTGGTGTAGATGGGAGTGGTGTAGAAGGAGTGAGTAGATGGAGTGAGTAGATGGAGTGGTGGTAGATGGAGTGGTGTAGATGGAGTGGTGTAGAAGGAGTGGTGTAGATGGAGTGGTGTGTAGAAGGAGTGGTGTAGATGGAGTGGTGTAGAAGAGCTGTGTAGATGGAGTGGTGTAGATGGAGTGGTGTAGATGGGAGTGGTGTAGATGGAGTGGTGTAGATGGGTGATGTAGATGGAGTGATGTAGATGGAGTGGTGTAGATGGAGTGGTGTAGATGGAGTGGTGTAGATGGAGTGGTGTTAGAAGGAGTGGTGTAGATGGAGTGGTGTAGATGGAGTGGTGTAGATGGAGTGGTGCAGATGGAGTGGTGTAGATGGAGTGGTG